>NC_031789.1:121887-154503 GCF_001522545.3 Parus major
CCGCTCCCCGCCCCCCGTGGGGCCCCTACTTCTCACCCCTTAGCTGTGTCTCTCTCCCTTCCCTTTCTCCTGCGCCCCCTCCTCTGCTTCTGGACTCCGTTATTATTATTACTATTGCCGACCACCCACTATCATCTTTCAGTACCCCCACGTTATCTCTGACCTCCTATACTGTATCTGACCCCCTTGTCTTCTATCTCACCCCTTGCCATCATATCCCACTCACCATCTTCCTCCCTCTTTTCTGATTTTACGCTGTTATTATTACTCCCACCCCTCACCATCATGTTCCAGTCCCTACTATTTTCTGACTTCCCCTTTATTACATCTGACCCCCTCTTTTCTATCCAATCCCCACTAGTGTTTTCCACCCATCACCATCATCTTGCGTGCTCCTTATTTTGCATCCACTTATCATTCCCTATATCATATCCTGCTGCTCCCTATCCTGCATCTCTTTATTATTATTGCTCACCCCAATCATATTCCAGTGCCTGCTGTTATCTCTGATCCCCTATATTGTATCTGACTCCCCAGTGTTATATCTGATCTTCCTCACTTCTATCCAGCCCTTTCATTAGTGTTTTCTCCTCTTTCCCATTATCTTCCACCCCTCCTCTGCTTTTGTGCCATTATTATTATTGTCATCCCATCATAACTTTTCCAATCCCTACTCTTATCTGACCTCCCTCTCTTCTGTCCCACCTTCCCACCATATCCCACCCTTCACCAGCATCTTGCATCCCCCCTTATTCTGAAGCCCCATATTATTCCCCCCATATTGCTCCATACTGCTGCTTACTTTCCCATCTTCGCCCTCTATATCCCATATTGCCCCCACAACCTGTCTGTATCCCCATTCCATCCCATTCCTCCAAGATTTCCCTACCCCCTCATCTTTCTGCCATCCCCATTTTGGGCTCAGCTCAGGGAATTCCAGCTCCCCAGCTCTTCCTGTCCTGGCTGTGGGACCCCCCCCATGATCCCCCACCTCAGTGGGTCACAGTAGCACTCCAAATCTTCCCTTTTTATTATTCTGGGCGGGTGTAATGGTTTGGGGGAGCTTGGAGCAGGTTTCTTCACCTCTGGATCAAAAGTGAGGTATCTCCATCTGACACCCCAAATTACCTGGTGGGGTTTGATGTGGATGAGGACAGGGGGCTTGGACCCACAGTGGGTGGGAGCTGCTGGGGGCTTCCTCGGCTGTGCCCACCCCTGTGGGATTGGCTCCAGATGGGCCTGGTGTGGTCCCTGTGTGTCAGTCACTGTGGTAACCCCATGTCAACTCCATGCCACCCGAGCGGGGAAAAAAACAGGTCCATGGCTGTTTGGTGGGAAAGGTGATGCCTAAAATCTCTCCAGCTGATGGTGGGCACATGCTGTGGATGCAGACTGGAGAATGGGAAGTGTCACAGGCCACATGTACTGCCACTACTACAAACACATGGATGTCCCACCCTGTGCTATGCAACAGTGGCATCTGAGGGGACAAAGACCCATGGGCTACATGAGGCCAAGACATCACTGCTGCCACATCTTTCATCTCTCATGTGCCACCCCACTGGGTGGCCTGGTGGGGTCATGCTGTGGCATGGCCACCAAGACCACCATCAGTGGTCCATAGTCTGCAGTGTCCCACACTGTTGTACCTGGTCTACTGTGGTGGCACTGCAGGGACTCATATGAGTGACATGGGTGGAGTGCAGTGGCCATGGATGGTTGTTGGTGACCATGGAGCTTCATGGCCACCACAGTGGCTATGGTGACAGAGGTGCCACGCACAAATCCCCCTCTCTGGCCCCCACAGCACTGTCCCCATCCTCCTCCTGTCCTTCTGTCATGATGTCCATCCCCCTCCTGCCATCCATTCATCCCTCTTCTTCCTTCCATCTGCCTTTCCCGTCATCCATTTCCTCTGTCCGTTCTTCCTTTCCTCACTCCATCCCTCTCCTATGTCCATTCAGCCTTTCTTCCATCCCTTCCTCCCTTTTATGTCTTTTCATCTGTCCATACTTCCTCCTGTCTGGTCTGTTCTTCCCTCCATCCCTTGGTCCCTCACTTTCCTGCTTTTTTTCAGCATTTCTTTCTAACCTTGGATCCTTTCCTTATTCTATCCTATCTTATCCAATCCATCCATCATTTCTTCCTTTCATTCTTAGAGCTGTCATTCCTTCTGTCTGTCCTCTTGTCCATCCTTCCTTCCATTCTTGATCCCTCCTTCCTTCTGTCTTTCCTGTTCTTCTTGTCTCTTCTTCTTTACTCACTTCTATCTGTCCTTAGATCCATCCTTCTTTCCCTCCCTCCTCCCATCCATTTTCCTTTCTGCCCATCCATCCTTCCATTTGTCCCTCCCTTTCCATCTGTCCTTCTCTCCATCCCTTTCCTTCTCCTGTTTGTCATTCTCTCTGTCCTTCCATCCTTCATCCCTTTCCTGCTTCCACCTGTCCTTCTGTCTGCCCTTTCCTAGTTCCATAATTCCGTTGGCTTCTCTCTTTCCTTCCTCCCTTTCCCTCATTGCCTTCTCTTTGTCCATCTGTCTCTTTCCTACTTCACTCCTTCCCTCCTTTCCTTTTGTCTGTCCATCCCTTCATCCCTCTCTTCCTCCATCCATCCTTCTCTCCATCCCTGTCTCCTCACCTCCAACTCTGTCTTCCAGCCCTCCCTCTGTCCAGCCTTCCTTCTGCCCTTCCCTCTGTCTGTCCACGCTCCCTTTCCCCACTTCCCCTGGGGCACTGACCCCCACTTTGGTGGAGGAGGATGAATCACAGGGTCCCTCATTGTTTTTCTCTACCCCACCTCCCTCCTCCTCTGCGATTCCAGCCCCCTGTTGTGGACATGTGGTGCCAGGGATACCCCTTCACTCTGTTACTTCCCCCAGCTCTAGTCTGACCCACTTCCTCCATCCCGCCCCGGCCCCACCATGGAGAATGAGCAGCTCCCAGCTTCCACTCCTGCCAGCAGTGCCGGTGGTGCGGCCCCAACGCTCACCAGCACCACGGCCACACGCCCGTCCGGGCCCCAGATCTCCGTCTACAGCGGCATCCCCGACCGCCAGACCGTGCAGGTATGGGGCTGGGGGGCACTGGAGGGTTGGGGGGCACCGGGGGAGTCGTGGCAGAGCCCGGGGCCACGTTTCCCCCCCCAAAGGTGATCCAGCAGGCGCTGCACCGGCAGCCCAACACGGCGGCGCAGTACCTGCAGCAGATGTATGCGGCACAGCAGCAGCACCTCATGCTGCAGACGGCTGCACTCCAGCAGCAGCACCTCACCAGCGCTCAGCTCCAGAGCCTGGCTGCTGTCCAGCAGGTATGGGCATCCCATCGGCCCCGGGGGTCGCTCAGGGCTGGCAAACCCCTCACCTTTGGCTTTTTCCCAAGGCAAGCCTGGCGGCGAACCGGCAAAGTGGCTCCTCAGGGGGCAATTGCACCCAGCCGGCCCCGGCACAGCAGCCCACAGTGAGTCCCTCAGCCTCCTGGCACTCCCCCCAACCCATGCTCACCTGTGCAAGCACCCCGACCTTCTCCTGATACCCCGTTCCAGATCAACCTGGCGACGTCGCCGGCGGCGGCACAGCTGCTGAACCGGGCGCAGAGTGTGGGGCCCGGCTCATCAGGCATTGCTCAGCAGGCTGTGCTGCTGGGGAACACTGCCTCACCTGCCCTCACCGCCAGCCAGGCCCAGATGTACCTGCGGGCACAGATGGTAAGGGTGGGGCTGGGACATGGCATGCCTCAGCATCCTGATGGGGTGCCCAGGACCATTGGGGTGCCCATCATCCTGTTGTGGGGTGACCAGGACTCACAGAGTGCCCATGGCTGTGCTATGACCCTTTAGGGGTGCTCATTGCTCTGTGTGGCATGCCCAGGACTCATGGGGAGTCCATAGGGTGCCTAGAGCCTGTGGGGTGCCCCCACCCTCCTGGGGGTCCGAGGACCTCACAGGGTGCCCATCACCCTGCTGTGAGGTGTGTAGACTTCATGAGGTGCCTTCACTTTGCTGAGGGAATCCAGCCCCTATATAGGGTGCACCCCATGCTCTGGATGCCCAGAGCCCCATTGGGGGTGCCCAAGCAGGTGCTCTTTGCCTTTGGGGGGGTGTTGGGACCCTCTAGGGTGCCCTCCTCCCCACTGGTGTGCCTATCCCTACCCTACATAGATAGATACCCATGTGCCACCCTGTAGGAACACAGAGGAGGGACACACAGGGTGTGCCACCCCTGACACGGTGAGCCATGCACCTACTCTCCCTGTCCCCAGCTCATCTTCACGCCCACGGGCCCTGTCAGCACTGTCCGGCCCGAGAGCCCCGCGCCAGCCCCTCCACCGGCCCCGCCACCTGCCCCACCACCCACCACCCCTCAGGTGAGTTTCCCCACCCCTTCCAGGCCCCCAAAATCTGCCCTGGCACCCCTGACCCGCTGCCGTTGCAGGTGCACAGCCTGGCCCTGCGCCCCGCCGGCCCCCACCTCCCTGCCCTGGCCATGAAGCCTCCCGGGGGTGCCCCTCCCCGGGCTGGCCCCCCCCGGGGGCCCCCGCCCGACCCCCCCGCCGAGCACCTCAAAAAGGCCGAGGGGCACGAGGGCCGCACCCATGCCCTGGCCCGCACCACCGCCCCCGCTGCCACCCACCCGCTCGTCACCCCAGGTAAGGGGCTGCTCCGGGGTGGGGGACACCCCTGGGTGCTGGGGGAGTCACGGGCTATTCGCTCTGAAACCTAGTGATGGCCCACACTGCTGTGTCCTGTACATTGTCATCTGCCTGAATTTGGGACCTTGTGGGTCCATCCCCTCACTGGCAGGGGTCCTGCCTGGGAGGGTCTCAGCAGCCATAGGATCCCATGGTCCTGTGGGGTGCAGGGGGCTGGGGCAGTGAGGGTGTGAGCCAGGGGGCTCCACAGAGTGCTGGAGCCTGGGGTGCTGTACTGGTGTGGCTCCCATAGTTGGGGACCCTCCCTGGGGCAGCCTGAGCACAGCTTCCCACATCAGCAGCAGGAGCTGGCAAAGTTGATTGTCTGAGGGCACCAGAGGGAACAGAGTGAGCAGCAGCCTCCTGGAGGGGGATCCTGGGGGTAGATCCCTTGGGGCTGAGGTGCTGGTGATGAGGGGGGATCTCTGTCCCCATTGCTGTCCCCGCAGCCTATGCCCCACTGCAGCCCCCCCAGTTCCTGCAGCAGCCGCCGAAGCCAATGCAGCCGCAGCCACTGCCGCAGCAGCAGCAGCACTTCGTCATCCAGCAGCAGCAGCAGCAGCAGCAACTGGGCCCCCGTGGGCAGCCCCCCTCGGGCCCCCCCACCGCCCCCCAGCTCCAGCCCCTGCCCCCTGCCAGCCCCGGCCCAGCCCCCCAGCCCAAAACAGGGGTCCCCCAGGGAGCAGGGGGAGAAGGCGGCCCCCCCAACGGGCACCCTGGCTGCCACGCTGCACCCCGCAAGTTCCAGCACGCCTCGGCTGTCATCCTGCAGCTGCAGCCTGCCGGCCCCACGGTGAGAGGTCCCCAGACCTCCCCCCAAACCTTCATGATGAGGGGCCCCCAAACATCCCCCAAAGCCTTCCCAAGCCTCCCACCAAACTCCCCCCCAGTGAGGGGCCCCCAAACCTTCCCCCAAAATCTCATGGTGAGTGGCCCCCAAAGCTCAAACCTCCTGCCAAAGCTCCCACCAAACACCTGCGGTGTGGGGCCTCCAAAGCTCCCTGCAGACCTCCTACCAACTTCCCCCAAACTCTAACAGTGAGGGGCCCCCACGCCCCTTGGTGGGGGGAGCTCAGGGGGGGAAGGAGGAACGGGGGCGCTGGAGTGTGAATGGGGGATGTTGGGGAGTCAGATGTGTGCACACAGGTGTGGTTGTGCAAGCGCACAATCCCTGCACACGTGTGTGCATGTGTGTTCCTGAAATGTGCATGAGGGCCCAGTTGTCACATCAGGTGACAACTGCACTTGTCTGCAGGTGTACAGGTGTGCACGCTCAAGCCACACTGCATGTGTGTACCTGCTCCATGCACACCTGTGCACACAGGTTCGCCCCCTCCGTAGCACTTGTGTCTGCGTGTACCTGATCCAGTGACATGGGGAGCACACGTGGTTGATCGTGTGTGTGTGTGTGTGTGTGTGCACATGTGTTTGATCCTTGTATGTCTGACCCATGCATGTGTGTACTGGACCTGTACACATGTGTGTGCATAGCTTTGCCAGAGGCATGCACATGCATGTATGCACATGTGCATGCGTGTCTGCTCCCTGCATGTGTGTGCATACTAGCTCCAGGTCTGTGCATGTACACGTGTGTCAGAGCCACATGTGTGCCTGGTCCATGCACGTGAGTGCAGACATGCTTCCCTGACGCATGTGCGTGTGCATGCGTGCTCGATCCACGTGTCTGGTGTGTGCATGCATATGACACTCATGCCAGAGCCATGCACACGTGTGTTTGCGGCAGTGTGTACAGGTGCCGTGCAGGTCTGTGCAAATGTGCGTGCCAGATGGGGTGTGTCTGGACACATGCCCGACTGCAACACACGTGTGTGCATGTGCGTGCCCACTCTAAGCACATGCCTGTGTGTGACCCGTGCACAGGTGTGCACACTCCAGCCATGCAGGTGCATGCCCCCGTGCCACCTGCACACACACCTGACCCTGCCCCACGCCTGTCCCTGCCACCACAGCCATCCCTCGGGGTCCCCGAGGGCGCCCGCCGGGACCTGCTGCCCGTGCCGAGGAGCACCGAGAGCCCGCCTGCCGCCCCGCCGCAGCCCCCCGCCCTCTCGCCGCCCGCCGCCCCCCCGGGCCCCGACACTCCCGAGGGTGAGCGGCCCCTCACGCACGGTAAGCCCTCGCCCTGCTCCCACAGGCACCCACTTCAGGGGGTGATGCACCCCCAGTCCCCGCTCAGGGGGACGTTGAGGCCGGGGGTGCGCGGGGCTGGGCTGTGCTGCGGGGAGGTCCCTCAGCCCACCCGCGTCCACGGGTGACATGGGTGACACGGCTGACACGGGTGATGGGGGTGACACGGGTGGGGCGCCCACCGCTGCCGGTGGGAGGGGCGCGGGCCCCTCGCCTCCCAGCCGGGGGCGCTGTAGGCGCGGCTCAGTGCGTGGGCCGGGGGCGTGGCCACATCTGGAGGCTCTGCCCCAGCTGCGCGGGACACGCCCCGGGCTGGGGGCGCGTTTACGCCTTGAGACCCCGCCCCTCGCGGGGCTGCGCTCCGCCCCCAATGGCGGGGGCGCGGGAGGCGGGGTCCCGCGGAGAGGGCGTGTCCGCGCGCCGAGGCTCCGGGCGCGCGCGGCGGCAGCTCCCGCCAATGGGTGCGGGGGGGCGTGTCCGCGCCAGGCCCCGCCCCCGCCGCCGCCTTTGTCCCCGCTCGGCCCTGGCCCCGCTCCCGGCGCCGCTCCTGCTGCAGCCCCGGCCCGGCCCCCCCGCCATGGCCCCTCCGACCCCCTGAGCGCCCGGTGAGTGAGTGCCGACCGCGGGGGCCCGGCCCGGCCTGGGGCGGCGGTAGCGGTGGCTCTGACCTCACTTCCGCATCCGCCCCCGGCCCCGGTCCGGCCCCGCGGCCCGGGCGAGGGAGAGGCCGGGACAGCGGCAGCCGCCGCCGCCGCCGGACAAAGGTGATGGGGCTGCCGGGGCCTGCGCGGCCTGAGGGTCCCGCCGGGCCGAGGCGGCCTCGAGGGGAGAGGAGCCCGGGCGGGCTAGGGGCTATCAGGCCTCACTGGGCTGTGCTGTGGCTTTACTGGAGTGTACTGGGCTTTATTGGGATCTTACGGGCGTAGACCGGGCCCCGCTGCGGCTTTATTGCGATGTACTGGGGCCTTACTGGGGTAGTTCGAGCCTTTCTGGGGTCGTACTGGGCTTTGCTGGCGGAAATCGGGGCTTTCCAGGCTTGATCCAGCCTTGTTAGGACCTTACTGGGGGAGATCGGGGCTTTCCGGGGTAGATGGAGCCCCGCTGGGGCTGTACTGGGGCAGATGCGGTCTTACTGGAGCCTTACAGCGTCGCCCTGAGGCTTTTTTGGTCCTTCTTGGGGGTCTCTGGGGAGTGTCCGGACCCCTCCGGTTATTTTGGGGGGCCCTTTAACCCCTTTCGCAGCCCCTCTGGGGCCGCCTGGGGCTGTCTGGGCGGCACTGGTGGCACTGGGAGCGGCAGCAGCTGCTCCCCGTTCCAGCTGTATGGAAATCGCGGCCCCGCGTCAGCGCGGCGTCAGCGCCCGCCCCTCACCCGCGTGTCCCCGCTGTCCCCGGAGCCCCCCGCCCCTCACCCGCTGTCCCCAGAGCCCCCCGACCCCCGCCCCTCACCCGCTGTCCCCGCTGTCCCCAGAGCCCCCCGAGCGCCTCCATGCGCAGCCCCGCATTCCCGGGATGACCTCGGGCTCCGGCAGCGCTGCCGCCACCGTCGCCGGCGCCGCCCCCCACAATGGTGAGAACAAACCTCCCCAGGCCATCGTGAAACCCCAGATCCTCACGCACGTCATCGAGGGCTTCGTCATCCAGGAGGGCGCCGAGCCCTTCCCGGTAATGTATCCCGCTCTCCAGAGCCGGGGCTTGGGGGCGGTGAGAAGGATCGTGGCTTTGGAGTGTTGGGAATGTGGTGTACAGTCGGGCTTGAACCCCCAAATCCTCCCCTGCTTCATCATTCAGGAATGGGCTGAACTGTTCCCGATAATCCCACAGTCTGTAGTTTTATCCCAGATTTGGGGCTCTACATTGTTACACGTGTTATTGGGCATTTAGTCATTCGGGAAGGGGCTGAGCCCTTCCCAGTGAGGTATCCCGATGTCCATACCCTTGTTCCTGGATTTGGGAGGTTGGGAATGTGTCACCCACCATCGTCAACCCTCAAGTCCTCACCCATATCAAGGATGCCATCCAGGAAGGTGCAGAACCATTCCCAGTAATGTATCTCTCCCTCTGCATCCTTATTCCTGAATTTGGGGGGTTTGGGAATGGGGCATCCAACCAATCATGCCACACACACCCCCCACCCCAAATCCTCCACCCATGTGTGGAGGGCTTCATGACTGACAGTAGGGGAAAAATGTTCCTAGTATGGTATCACCCCTGTCCTTACCCCTATTTCTGGGGCAGAGGGATATTGGGAATGGGGCGTCCAGGCCCTTGTGAATCCCCAAATCCTCATATTTTTGAGTTCCTTATTGTGCAGGAAGGGCCTGAGCCATTCCCAGTAGTGTATCCTCCTCTACCTGTCCTTGTTCCTGGATGTGGGGAATTAGGAAGAGGGCTGCTGCATTTGGGGCATTGGGAATGGGGTGCCCAGACAATCATGAGCCCCCAAATCCTCACCCACGTTATTGAGCATTTCCATCATCATGGAGGAGAGAGAACTGTTCCTGGTGATGTACCTGTTGTCCTTCCTGGAGCTGAGTGGGTCACTTTGACAACGCTGAACCCCCAAACCCTTGCCCTTGTTATTGAGCACTTCCGCATTCAGGAAGGGGTAGAATCATTCCTGGTCACGTACCCTCCTCTCCTTATCCTCGC
Source organism: Parus major (assembly GCF_001522545.3). Classification (NCBI taxonomy): domain Eukaryota; kingdom Metazoa; phylum Chordata; class Aves; order Passeriformes; family Paridae; genus Parus; species Parus major. Next base: position 131,372 of record NC_031789.1, read on the forward strand.
TTCTGGATTTAAGGGGTCAGGAATGGGTCACTAAAGAGTAGTTAGACTCCAGATCGACACCCGTGTCACCCAGGAAGGTGCAGAGCTGTACCTGGTAACTCATCCCCCTCTCCTTACCCTCACGCCTGGATGTGGGGGTTGAGATGGTCCCTGCCAGCCCCATGGCCACAGGAAGGAGTCCGTGTGGTGCAGGGGCACAGGTGCAGCCAGGTGTGTTGCACAGGTGGGCCGCTCCTCGCTGCTGGTGGGGGCCCTGCACAAGCAGTATGCACAGGAGCTGCTGCCGGACAAGCTCCCGCCGCAGGACAACACCACCACCACCGACTCGGACATGGAGGAGCCGTACCTGCAAGGTAGCGCCCAGGCCCCCGGCCCACCCAGCCCCCTGGGAGCCCCCTGGGATTTCACCTGGAGTCCCTCGGCTGAGCTGGCTGGTTTCTCTCTCTGGGTGTCCCTCCACGCCCCCCAGAATCCAAAGAGGAGGGGAACCCCCCCAAGTTGAAGTGTGAGCTCTGTGGCCGCGTTGACTTCGCCTACAAGTTCAAGCGCTCCAAGCGCTTCTGCTCCATGGCCTGTGCCAAGAGGTAACCCCTAAAACCCACCCGTTCCCTCCTTGGTGGGGTAGAGGTAACCCCAAAAATCCACCTGGGGTGGTGGGAGTAAGCCCAAAATTCACACGAGTAGAGGTGACCCCAGAAATCCACCTGTCAGGGTAAAGATAACTTGAAAATCCATTCAGCATGGGAGAGGTAACCCCAAGAAATCCACCCAGTGGTGGAAAGGTAACCCCAAAATCTACCTGCTAGGGTGGGAGTAACCCCAAAACCCACCCTCCCCCTCTGGTGGGGTAGAGGTATCCCCCAAATTCCCGCAGCAGAGTGGGGACTTCTTCGTGACCCATGGTTCTGTGGCAGGTACAATGTGGGCTGCACGAAGAGGGTGGGATTGTTCCACCCAGATCGCAGCAAACTCCAGAAGCCAGGAGGGCCCCCCCACGGGCGGCGCCGCAGCTGCAAAGGGACCCTGCCTCCTCTGAGCAAGGACAGCAAGAAACAGGTGAGGGGGAAAGAAGTTTGTCCCCGGCTGGACATGAGAACTGAGGCCAGCGTTTGTCTCCAGTTGGGCGGGCCTTGAGGCTGGAATTTGTTCCTAATTTTGGGAATGTGGGGCTTGGGTTTGTCCCTGAATTTTGGGGACACAGGGCGGGTGCTGAGCACAAGATTTCCCCCCCCATTTGGGGGGACACAGGGTGGGTGCTGACACCAGGCTTTGGCCTGAACTGGGGGGACATTGGGTGGGGGCTAAGCCTGGGGTTTGTCCCTGAGCTTTGGGAACGTGGGGCAAGTGCTGAGGCCAGCGCTGCCCCCGCAGCCCCCGGGTTCTGTCCCAGCGGGGTCGGTGACGGCGTCATTGCAGCTCAACCACAGCCAGGAGGATTCCAGCCGCTGCTCTGACAACTCCAGCTACGAGGAGCCCCTGTCGCCCATCTCCGCCAGCTCCTCCACGTCCCGGCGCCGACAGGGAGAGAGGGACCTGGAGCTGCGGGACATGGAACTGCCGGAAGTGCACGGCCGCGACCTGCCCGGCCTCAGCCACCGCTTCCTGCCCAGTGAGCCCAGCAAGTGGAACGTGGAGGATGTTTACGAGTTCATCCGCTCGCTGCCGGGTGAGGGATGGACAGGGAGGGACAGGGAGGGATTGTCCATACCCGTGGGTGCCCAGAAGTTTGGTTTTGGGAAGGTTTATGTCCCTCAGGACATGTTCAAGTGGGGATCTACTCTAGGATAACCCCAGAATTGTGTATTTGTGGGGAGATTTATTCACAGAGAAACTCCTAAATATATTTTTGAGTAGGATTTACACATAGATAACCCCATACATGTATTTTTGGGGATGATTTACTCACAGATAACCCATAAATGAAGGAGAGTCTGCTCACAAACACACGAACGTTTTGGGGCGGGGGGGGATTTACTCAAAGAACCTAAAGGATAATTGAAGGAGGGGATTTACATATGATAATTCCCTAAATACATTTTTCAGGGGATTTATGCACAGAGAAGCCCCTAACTGTATTTTCTGGGGATCTGAGAGGGTTTGCTGATGCTGCCTCTCCCCTCAGGCTGCCAGGAGATTGCGGAGGAGTTCCGGGCGCAGGAGATCGATGGGCAGGCGCTGCTGCTGCTCAAGGAGGATCATCTCATGAGCACCATGAACATCAAGCTGGGCCCTGCACTCAAGATCTACGCCCGCATCAACATGCTCAAGGACTCCTGAGGGGGGGGCGGGCACAGGACCCTTCCCCCGGCGAGATCCCTGCTCCTTCTGGGAGCCCTGCAGGACCCCTGACCCCCCACGCGGCCCCAGGGAGGGGGCAAGGGGGGGAAGACACTTGTGAGCACACCCTGCCCCCCCTTGCCCCCCCGGGGGTGTAAATAGCCCGTAGCTCTAGAGTCCCACCCCAGTTTGGGGGGGTCACCCCCCCTTTTCCAGCAGGGAGGGGGGGTCCCCACGTGTCCCCCCATGTCCCTCCCAAGTCAGCAGAGCCAAGCAGGACGGTTGCCTTAACATGTGCTCCCTCCCCCAGGTGGGTTTTGGGGCCCCCAGGGAAGCTTGGACTTCCCCCCCCCAAAGAGGGTCAGGGAGAGGTGGGGGGCGCAGAGGAGGCGTCACCCCCCGTTCACACACACCCACACACACTGGGCTGTTTTGGGGGCACCTTAGCAGAGGATGGTGGGGGGCCCCTCCCAGGCAGGTAAGGACCCCCCAACTCACCCCAGACCCAGCACGATCTTTTTAAGAAAAGAAAAGAAAAATTGAAAAAAACACATGGCCCCACCCCTTTTCCTGTTTTTTGTTTTTGTTTTTAATAAACACTGAAAAAAAAAAAAACAACCTGGGACCCTCCCAGTTTTTTTCACTCCCACCCCCCAATTTCTTCTCATGTAAACTGAGGCAGCAACTTGGGGATGTCCCCAAGTGCTACCCTGGGTGGGGGGACTTGGTGTGGGCAGTGGGGACAGGGTTGTTACTGTTACCTGTGTGACCCTGGCCATCCCTGCTGCCCCCCAAACGGGGAGGTGGCAGTGATGTTCCCCTCCCAGGAGCCTGTGCCGAGACACTCACACCTCCAGGTGACCCCCAAGTCCCACTGCTTAGGGGGACACAGGGTCCCAAAGTAGGTGAGGGGGACAGGAGGGGGACACGGTGGCATGTCCCTGGAGATGGTCTCAGGGCTGGGGGTGACACATCCCTGGAGCTGACGGGCCTGGTGAGGGGTCCTTGGATGTAGCATCTGTATTTCTGGTGTCCCCAGCGCTGGTGGCCATGGAGATGGCACCCACTGTGACATGTCCCCAAGGCTGGTGGTTACAGTGTGATGACCCAGAGGTCACCATGTGGCCACCATGGAGTGAATCCCTGGAGGTGGTGACAGGTTCCTGGGGGGGTCCCCACGTGGCAACACCGAGCTCTCCCTGGGCTTGGGGGCCACACTGAGGTCTCACCTGAGTTTGTGGTCATGGTGAAGTGTCCCAGGCCACACTGAGGTGTCCCCAGCAGTGGTGGCCACAGTGGACTGTCCCTAGAGCTGGTGTCCCCAGCAGTGGGTCACTCACACCCCCCACCAGGACCAGGAGCCACCACCTTCACCCTGAGACACCAGTGACCAGTGTCCACCAGTCACCGGGCACTGTGCCACCCCCTTCCCTGGGGAAACTGGGGACAACACACCTGAGATGAGCCTGATTCATCCTCCCCTCCTGCAGCCCCACAGGAACCAGGCCCCCCCCGTGTCCCCAGATGTCCCCACTGGGAAGTCTCCTCCCAACATATTTCCCCTCCTCCCCAACCATAACCCCCCAATTTCATTAATTCCTATTTTGGTATTTTTTTGTTCTGTTTTATTCTCTTTTTTTGGAAAGGGGCTGGGCTGGGGGAGTTTCACTCCTTTTCCACACTGTGAGGCTGTGCCCCCCCAGCTTCTCCAGGAATCACAATGCAGGACGGGGGGTGGAAACAACAGGGACAGGGACAACTTCTTGTCCATTTTCTCCTCTTTTTTCTTTTTTTTTTTTTCTATTTTTCCCCTTTTTTAATAAGGTACCAACTAACGCTAGAGAGGCCTGGCCTGGCTGGGCAGCAAGGAAAATAAAAAAGCCCCAAAATTTGGGGAAAGGGGAGAAAAAAGGGGGGCTAAGTGTATAAGAGGCGTATTTACACAGTATTAACATGCTGACAAAAAAAGTTACAATATTGATATCGTACAACATCGACGGGAGAAATAATGGGGGGTAAAAATAAGGGGATGAGGGGAAAAATAATAGGGGGGTAAAAAATAATAGGGGGGGTTAAAAATTAATAAAAGGTAAATAAAACACCCTGAAAAAAAACAAACAAAAACCAAAGAAACGCTGAGTTAAGGCTTAAAAAGTGTATAAAAAATAACACAGTTAATATCCAAAATGAACCAAAAAGTACAGAATATAGATGAGTTTGGGGGGAGTGCCCCCCGGCTCTATACAGGGGGTATGTACAGGCAGGCACAAGGCAAAGCAGGGGGACCCCCAAACCCCCCAGAACTGGGGCTGCGGAATGGGGGGGCCGTCCCTGGGGGGTTGCAGCTCTGCCTGCAGCTTCGCCTTTAAAAGGGACCCCAAATGAACACAAAAAAAACCCCCAAAATGGTTAAAAATCAACCCTAAATGGAGGCGCTTGGGCCCAGAGTCTGGAGGGGGGAGGTGGTGGGACTTTCCCCCTCCCCCAGCTGCTTTTTGCTCCATCCACGGTTTGTTTTTGGGGTGAATTTCTGGTCTTTAGCAGCACCAAGTTCTTGGCCAATAAATATATATATATATATATATTTGTATCCAAAAATGGGGGGCAGGGCAGGCCTGTCAGGGGGGACACCCCCGCCCCTACTGACTTCCCCCAAAGAAACCAAACCGCAGAGATTCAAAGTGCTCTGAAACCGTCTTTGGATGTCACCAAACCTGCGGGAGCCGGGCAGGAGCAAGGCCCGGGCACAGCCCGCGGTGCTGGGGGTCACGTCCTCCTCCTCCTTCTTCCTCCTCCTCTTCCTCCTCCTCGTTCTGGGGGGTCCTGTCCCCTCCCCGCTTAGATGAGGGAGATCCGTACAGGAATGCCGGGCGACTCCGTCCGCTGCGGCGAGTGCTGGCTGACCAGGTGCTCCACCACCGTGTGTTTGGACATGTGCTTCATCAGATAGGTCTCCTGTGGGGGGCACGGGGGTAAGCAGGGGGCTGCAGGCGGGGGGCAGGTTCTGGGGCAGCCCCCATGCTCACCGAGGTGTAGGCACGGCCACACATGCTGCAGCAATAGGCCTTGGCGTGCTTGATGGCGTGTGCCGACAGGTGGATCTGCAGGGAGGCCGAGTCTGTGTACGCCCGGTAGCAGTTGGGGCACTTGTAGGGCTTGTCCTTGTTGTGCTGGCGCTGGTGGGACTGAGGGAACAGGGGGAGTCAGGGGGGACCGTGGTGACCCCGTGCCCTTCCCCCAGGTCCCCCCACACTGACCTGGAGGTTGGAGAGCTGGGTGAAGGCCTTCTCGCAGCCGGGGTGCGGGCACTTGTAGGGTCTGTCACCGGTGTGGATTCTGAGAACACACACATTGGGTCACTGTCACCTACCCTTCAACCACCAGGGACAGTGCTGATGGCATCCATGGGGTCACATCTGAGCGGGGGGTTACATCAGTGCCCCAGGAGGTGACAGGGGAGAAGGCAGGGATACACGAGGCTGAGAGATGGGGTCGGGAAAGGATGAAAGTGCTGGAAATTGTGAAGGTGGTTGGGATGGTGAATGCGGAAGAGATGGACTGGCATGCATGGAAAGATGACCACAGTGGGGCCATTAAAGGCGGGGGGTGCGTGGGGGCATGGTGAGGATGAAGAAAGCGGTGGAAAAAAGCACAGATGCTGAGATGGCTGAGGAGATGGCTGAGATGGGGGCACCAATAAAGGCAATGGAGATGATGAGCATGGTGGCACGATGCTGAACGTGGTCAGAAAGAAGGTAGTAGAGACAAGGGAAGTACCAGAAACTACGAAGGTGGTGGAGGATGAGCAGAGTGGGGATAATGAAGGCTGTGGAGTCAGACTGGCATGGTGGGGATGATGGAGGTAGTGGAGATGATGAACATGGTGGAGCCCATATAAGTGCTGAAAATTAGGAGTGTGCTGGGGATGATAAAGGCAAATGCAGCCAGTGTGGGGGGAAATCAATGAGCACAGTGGGAGTGATGAGTGAGATGGAGACTATGAAGGTGCTGGAGATGATGCGGGATGATGATGGAGATGATGGCAGCAGGACCAACAAACAGAGCAGGGCCATAAAGGATGTCAGAAGAGATTGGTGGGTGTGGGGTGCCCACCTGCCCCCCTCCCTGGACTGTGGGAACAAGTGTCCCCAGCCCCTCAGCGGGGCCCTCACCGGGTGTGCTGCTGGAGGTGGGAGAGCTGGCGGAAGGACTTCTCACAGTAGGAGCAGTGGTAGGGTTTGACGCCCAGGTGGATGCGCAGGTGCTGGGCCAAGTAGGAAGCATTGGCGAAGGACTTGGAGCAGTGGGGGCACTTGTGGGGCTTGGCCTCTGTGTGCGACTTGGAGTGGATCTGCATCTCCGACTTGGTGAAGAACGTCAAGGGGCAGACCTTACACCTGGAGGGTGTGGGGGAGAACCCCGCAGGGACCGGGCTGGGGTGGGGGGGCTCCCCGCCATCGCCCCCAGCCCCCTCAGCGGGCGAGGGTGTGCCTACCTGTATGTCTTCCCCTCTTTGGCCGTCTCCCCTGAGGCCAGGATGGGGTAGGGCACCACCAGCACCGGCGGTCCCGAAGGGTTTTCCGCCTTGATCTTTTTCCGGCCCCGCTCAGCCTTGGGTGCTCCCAGCAAGCCGTGGCCCTGGATTGTCTTGATGGAGTCGAGGAGGGGGGGGCTGGTGATTCCTGAGATTAGGGTGGGTGAGGAGGCGATGAGGCGGCTCTGGCTGGTGGAGGTGGGGGTCGAGGGGGTGGTGGTCCCCGTTCCTGGGCTGGATTCTGAGGTGCTGACGGCCGGTGCACGGGATGCCAGCCCCAACCCTGGTGGGCAATGTGATAAGAGTATTAATCTTGAGGGGACCCACATTCCCCTCTGCCCCCCAGACTGGCGGGACCAGCGGTGGTGTCTGTGACAGTACCTGTGACAGTGCTGGTAGCTGGCCTGGCGTGCAGGGCCACATCAGGCTGGGGCACGGCCTGGGGATGCAGCCCCGGCACCTGCTGCAGCTTTGGCAGGGACATGATGGACTGGCTGCTCTCAGCAGGCGAGGGGGGCACCAGGAGGGGCTGCTGCGAGGCCACCGAGGTGGGAGGCAGGTGCGGGGGGCGGATCTTCTCCGCCATCAACTGCTCCTTGATTTTGTTGATCAGGACCAGGTTGTCCAGCTGAGGGGGGAGAAGGCAGAGATGTGGGTGAGGGCAGAGAAACTGGGACCCTTGGGACCCCCAGCCTCCTCGTCAGTGTTCTCCACATCCATTCATCCTCCCTTGTCCCCAAACCCCGGTTTTTGGTAGGGGACTTACCTGGCTGGGCATGGTGGGGGGGGGTGGCCAGAAGTACGGGTTGTTGAAGCGAGGCTCCGCCATCCTGGGGAGAGAGGGATGTGGTTATGGCCCGTCACTGCCTGCCACATGGCCCCTCCACCCCTCCAGCTTGAATCCCCCAAAACCTTCGCTCCCCCAAGAAGTAAAACCCAGACTCTGGGCAAAGGCAGGGAGCAGGGGGGTCAGGGGGGGGCAGGACTGGAGAACCCCCTGAGCATCTTCCCAGATGAAAATTCCTGTAGGATTAGGGGGACACCAAGCACCTGCCTGCCTCCAAGACCACAAAACACTGGTGACCGCACTAGGACACAATTTGGAAAAGGAGGAAGCTGAAATTTGGGGAAAACCCCCAAATCTCCCGAGCTCTGGAAGTATTGCTCCCATCCAGGAAGGGATTAGAGGTGGATGGGATGCTGCCATGGGAGAGGGTGAGCACAGCAGCACACTGAACCCAACAGCAATCCCAGCTGAGTCCCCCACCCAAAATATGCCTTCAAAGCCAAGTGAAGTGCCTGTGATACCCAGGAACAGCTCAACAGGAACACCCAGAACCAGCAGGGCTGGGAGATTTATTTAGACGCTTGAAAGCATTGGGAAAATTAATTCTATATCCATGTTTGGGTAATGGTAAACAGCTGGAAGGGGACAGCAAGAGGATGATCCCAGGAGAGCAGCCCAGCAAACCCCATTACAGGGCCATGAGGGTAAGCATCTGTAGGACCCCAAAGGGATGTATGGGACTGGGGCCCCCAGGCGCTCTGGCTCCAAAGTAAACCAGGCCATGGCCAGGATTCCAGGAGAAACTAGAGCGATGCCTCCAGGAAAGTGCATCCCCAGAAGCTTTGGGGTGGGATTTGGGAACAATGAACCTTTCTCTTCTTTCTCCTCCTCCTCCTCACACTCGCTGCCCCAGGTTTCAAACACCCTGAGCTCCCCAGAGGCAGGTGGGCAGCACCCACAGAAATGGAATCCTGGTCTCACCAGAATGTAACATCCCAACAGCTACCCCAGCCTGAAGAAGCTGTGGGATGGACCATCCCCGTTTTGGGGTGAACCAAGGCAGGGAGAAGGAACCACCTGCCCCTGGCGCTACAGAGCAGCCTGGAACAGGACGAGGTATGTTCCAGGGCATCAAGGAATGGGAACAATTTCTCATGGCACACCTCAACCCCATGGCCTGTCCAGGACACGACCCAGACATCAGCTTTGGGAACTCCCCTTCCCAGTTTTGAACCACTTGACCGCTCCAAGTCACCTCCTGACTGCTTAAGCACCAAATTTTAGGGTTTTGAAGTGATAGCAGGGCCGGATCCAGTCGCACAGGTGGAGACAAAGTCCCGCTCCATGCCACAGAACAGGAATTCAGGAATTCACTGGGGATGTTAAATGCACCTTCCCATGCATGGACGCAGCTGCTGCCAGCTATTTTGTGTAATTATATATGTACCCACGGGCCACCCACAGCATGCATTTACCCAGTGGCTACGTTCCTGTATGTGTACGTGTGTGTGTATACACATATATAAGATCTCTTGGGATGATGGGCACAGGATGAAGGACACTAGTGCCAGCGTAAGGGGCTGAACACCAGGAACCAGGGACAGAAGTGGAACTGGCAGTAGGGCTGTAAAGATGCAGGCAGTGAGCAGGAGCTCAGGCAGGAAGCCTCTGAGCCCCCGTGGCATGACCAAGCACCCCTGCACCAATCCCCCCACCCCAGAGCAACCGTGGGAAAACAGGAAACCGGAGCTATGATTAGAAAAGGGTTTTTTGGAGCTGATCCCCCATCTCAGCAGGTGCCCTGCGACCTCTGTCCTTCCCATCCATCCATCTGTCCATCCTTCTCCCTGTCCCGATATCGTGCCGGGCTCCAGCGGAGCCAGCAGCAGCACCCACACGGATCAAAGCCCCCGAACCATCTCCAGGACACGGCACCAACCCCTACACCAGTCCCAGGATCCTTCCTGCAAAGCTGGAGGGGGCTGAAAAGGCACGAAGGGTATTTTGGGGAGAAAAGCGTAAATATCACATGTTTCCCCACCCCCACCCAAGCAGGGCTTACTAAAGAAATGAGAAATTATTTGTAAAACCAACACACTCGGAGCTGGATGAACAAGAGGGAAGAAACGGTCAGTGTTGCCAAAATAATTATAAAAATCCCTGTTCCTGTCCCGATTTAATGTTACAAATTGTGCGGTGTTTCGTCAGAAACGGTGTCCCTTTCTCTGGGGCTAGGAAACGGAGTGGGAGGGGGAAGAAAGCAGATGGAAAAAAAATATATATATATATAAAAACTCCCTTTTCTCTATTCTCAGCTAACTATGAAAAATGGAAGCTGACATGCAGCAAAGGTGGAAAAAAAAGAAAATCCATTAAAATGGAAATTATGAAAGGTAGGGAATGCTGCGGCACGTCTCCCCCCAGCTCTGCAGGACACAGGGGGTAGATAGGGCTCCCTGTGCCCCCCCAGCGTTTGGCTTGGCAGGGGGAACCCCTCTTGGGTAACATCTCCAGTGGCATGGGTTCCTATGGGCCAAACCATGGTGGGAAGAGCCTCTGACATCCTCCACAGGGACCAGATTTGGCTGCTGAGGGGCTGTCAGAGTCTATCCCCAGGGACAAAGTGGGTGCCCAAAGCATGGTGGAGACCCAAGCAGCCCAGCCAGAGGAGAGGGATGTGAGAAGAGCAAGCAGGAAGATGCACAGAGCCCCAAAACCATGGGCTGAACCTCAAATTCCCAGAACAGCACAGTACCCGGCATCATCGCTCAGCCGGGCCAAGGGGGGAAGCAGCAGCACCCTAAAAAAGAGACCAGAAGCCTCCTCGCCTCCACACCCATGGGGAAGGAAGAGCAGGAGAAGCTCGCAAGCCAGGGCTGGGGGTGGCAAGGGGAGAGCGGGGGTGGTGGCAGCGAGGGGGCGGCAGTGTCAGGGCCGTCAGGTTCGGCGGTGATTGGTACTCACAGGGTGGCCTCTGGAGCCAGGTGGGCGCAGCTGCCTGGGGAGACGTGTCGCTGAGGCTCCAGATTGATGGGAGGTAGATGATGGCACGGGTGGGCACGAGCTCACTAGAGCCTTCCAACTTCCTACCCAACTGCCGCTAAGTCAAGCTACAGTTCTCTAGGGAACGCCTCTACCTTGGCAGCCCTCTCTGTCTCGCCTTCGCTGAAATAAAAAGAAACAAGAGATTTCTTTTCACGGCACAGCCGAGAGAAAAGGGGCAGCTCCCAGGGACCGGCGAGCGACCACCGACCTGGTACAGCCTGAAAGTGGGGGGGTCTGGGAGGCGAAGGGAGGGATTTGGGGTGACCAGAGCAGCACTTGGTAGCTAAACATGTCCTCAACCAAGCAAGACATCAAGTTTGGTGTCCCCAAGTATCCCAGCAAGAGCATCAGGGCAGAGCTCCCACCCTCCATGCCAAGCAGCGAGCGCAGGAAAGCCGGCGGTGGCCAGAGACGGCGCATTGGGGAGAACCAAGCTGGGGGACTGATGCGCATTCCCCCACCCAAATCTCAGCACGTCCTTCCCAACACAGGTCAGGCCAGGGATGGTGACGCTGGCCTGGGCATGTCCCTGTGCCAGGGAACCCAGCTCTGCCTTGCACCATGCCTCAGTTTCCCCCCCAAAACACAGGGCCAGGGCCCCCGTCCCCTCTTAAGAACAGGTTTCCCTGGGGTTCACCTGGAGCAGGAGAAGTTTTGGAGGGAAAGCAAATGCTCATCCACAAAACCTGCGTCCCAAAGTCACCAGGGTAGGAACTGGCATCTAGCACAATCCTCAGGGAATGCACATCTCTCCCTAACCAAATTGTCCTCATCCAGGAGGGATTCACCCCAAGGCAGAGGGGGCAGAAGGCAGGCATGGCTGCGAAGCAGGAACGCCGGGCGAGCCCCCTGTGGCTCGGGGAGGGGGTGGCCCGCACACCACAAGAATTCACCCAAGATGGAACCAATTAAACCCCCGGCTTCCGCCCCCCGAAGGGCCCTGGGCTGGGGCTTCTCCTTCTGCATTTCCAGCAAAACCAACCCAAAATGAGCCCCCAGCCTGGACCAAGGGTCCCTGTGCAGGAAAAGGGATGCACAGGGCAGGGTGAGAAGCCAAGAACCAGTGGCAAGCGGGAGGGAAGGCAAAGCTGTGCTGGAGACCCCCACGGGGTCCCCAGCTGTGGGGTGGAGGAGGGGGGACCAGGGTGGCAATGCTCCCGAAAGATGGGGGCCAAGGCAGTGTGACCCCAAATCCACAGTTTGGGTCCAGTGACCCAGAAAAGGGGACACAGGGACAGCCCACAGGGAGACCCAGAGCCCATACGGTGACACACCAGACACAGGGGACACATGCCCCACAAAACACTCCCCACCCTGGGAGGGCCTGCTCCTGCAGACCCCAAATACACCCCCCCTCCAAAAGAGACCAGCAAGGCACCCTGCAAGGCAAAGGCAGCACCGCAATCCAGCCTGGGAGCAACTGCCCACCCCTAGCAGCACAGGGGTCACCCATGGGTGACAGCACGCAGGGAAACCGAGGCACAGGCAGGGGATGGCCCCGAGGAGAGAGTAAGAGCACTGGATCCAACATGCACTTGTGACATTGCGCCCAATGACCAGAAATCCACAATTTTAAGGGAAAAAGCAGAAGGTGGGGGGGGTTGAGGGTGAACGTTATTATTTTATGCATATAAAGGCACATTTCTTAAAAGGGAAATATCAAGGGGTCACACATACGCCGGGAGCAGGGTCCCCTCCCTGCACAGGGGGCAGGCAAGGAGTCCCTCACACCCCCAAAATACCCCAAAAAAATACCATGCCCCCGCTTTATAGAAATATATATGTCCACATATAATATCTGGATTCCAGTGTGCATATATATATTATTTTTATAAGCACACATATAATGACATGCATGCACATTGTTACGTTAGATGCTATTTTAAGATGTAAATGTATAAAAAAGCAGGGATTTTTTTCCTCCCTGTGATCCCCTCGATCCAGCCATCATGCCCACCTCTGCGAGTACTGGCGTTGCTTCCCCTTATCCGCGTCCATCTCCAGCTCTAGCTGAGACCGGGTGCTGCACGTGGGGCGTTTTTCTACGGGGGGACAAGGAGGAGGACAACTTCACACACCCCGAACCCCCCGCCAGCCCCCGGCGCGCGAGATCCCACAGCGGAGGAACAAAAGCGAAGCGGCTCCGACCTACCCGACCCGTGAGAACGTGGGGTTTTGCCTGAAAATAGAGAGAAAACAACAAAAAAAAGGAAAATAAAAAAGAATAATAATAATAATAAAAAAAAAAAATAGTGGGCTTTTTTATAGCCCTGCTCGCCCCCAAGCTGTTGGGAACGCTGAGGGATGGGGAGCTGGCTGGAAAATTGGGGGTGAAATCCATCCCCTCACCCTAGACCCTCCGCCTCTTGGCAAATCGCACACCATGAGGGACTTAAAAAACTTTTTTACCTCTCTGCTAAAATATCACTTTATAATCTCAAAGGCCTCAGGCTTGAAGCCGCTTTCACCTGCTCCATCCTCCCTGGGTTAAAAAACCCGGCTGCTATCCGAAGGACCGCAGGCTTGGGGGGGAAAAATAACCCAACAAGGAGCATCCTCCAACCTTGAAGGGAAAAAAAGAAATCAAAATTATCAGATTCATCATTCCTGGGTTCAAATCCATCACTGTGGCCACGCCGGCTCTAAGCTGCCCCCCCAGGCCCCCTGACGTGGCCGGGAGATTATGAATGTATAAATAGTATATTGCTAAATATATGTTGGAGAGGGACAGACAGACCTCTGGGACACAGCCACAGAAATTTGGGTCCCTCGCTAAAGCTGCCGCATTCCTGCCAAAAATGCCATGAAAAAAAATATCTCCCCCCTCCATTAGACCTTCCAGCCAGCGAGACCACTTTTCTAGACAAAACCAGTTAATGCAGAAAACACTGAAGAAAAGGAGGAAAAGAGGAAGGAGAAAAGGAATTAAAATGGTGAAAATTATAATAATGGTGATTATGAGGATGGTAATGATAACATTCAGTCCCTGCACTGCTTCTGTCACCCCCTGTAAGCAAAAAAAGTCAGAAAAAAGCCAAGAATGCATAAAAAAAAAAAGCAACCCCCCCTCCAAAACATGCAACATCCACAAAAATAGGTACGTTCCGCTGCAATTAACTTTTCCATTAGACCATCCAGAGGGAAAGAAAAAGGGAAAATTCTGGCAAATGGGTATTTTCCTCGATGTTCCCCCCCTCCCTTTCCCCCCTTTTTTCTCTTTTCCTTCTTCTTCCTGCGTGGAGTGGGGGGGGTGGCGGAATAATGATGGTAATAATGAAAAAAAAGAGGTGGAAAAAGGCGAAGTTTGGTTAAGTGAAGTTGAAATTCTCAACCTGGGAGGGGATTTGCGGGGGGGGGGTGAGGTTTGACAGACAAAAAGGCCGGGGGATGGGGGTGGAATGGGGGTTTGGGAAAGGGGGGGGTGGCCCGGCTGGGTGCTCCCCCCACCCCCCCTCCATCCGCCGCCTCTCCCACATTCTCAGACGTTTTTATTAAAATTCGCAGACAAAAGGCAAACAAAAATGGCAGCCCCGGCTTATTTTTAAAACGCTAGGACGGGGACGCCATGTTCTGCAGGGCTGAGGGGAGGGGGAAGGGGGGGTGAGGGGGAAAAAAGGAGGGAAATTTTTTTAAAATATTGATTTAGATGAAAAATGAATAAAAAGCAGCTCGAAGAGTGGGGGGAGGGGGGGGAAGTGTGTCAAGGTTCCCCCTTTTCCCGCTCGTCCCCAGGGTGCGGGGGTTTTCGGGGGGTTTTGAGGTGTTTTGGAGAGGGGACGGGGGGGTGGAAAGGGAGGGATAAGGGATATAAAAAAAAATAATAAAGCGAGGGGGGGGGAAGGTAAAAAAAAAAAGACACTTCCTATACCGACAGCCATGGTGCCCCGCCGTCCCGCCGGCTCCGCCGCACGGAGGAAGATGGAGCCCCGCGCCGTCCCCCCGCCGCCGCCCCCGCCCCCGGCCCGCCCGGCCCCGCCGCCGCCACCGCCCGCCCAGGGACGGGCTGGGCTGGGGCACCCCGGCCCGAAGGGGCTCCCCGGGACCTGCAGCCCCCCGAAACCGCCGCAGCCCCAGGAGAGCTCGGCAAAGCTCCGCAGCCTGCGGTTCCCTCAGCCCCGGGAGGGGTCCCCGATACCCGCAGACCCGCAATCCCTCTTGGCCCCCCAAAACTCGTCAGCTCCCCAGACCCCCTCAGGCCCCCAAGCCCGCTCAGCTCCCCGTTTTCCGCAGCCCGTTATGGCTCCCCAAAGCTCCGCAGCCCCTGGTTCCCTCAGGCCCGGGAGGACGTCTCAGCGTCCACAGCCCCCCGAACCTCCTCAGCCCCAACAGGGCTCCCAGTTCCCTCAGCCTCCAAAACCTCCTCAGCCCGCCAGTCCCTTCGGCCCCGGCAGGGCTCTCCAAACCTCCTCAGCTCTCCAAACTTCATCAGCCCCGGGAGAGCTCCCCACGGTCCATAGCCACACAAAGCCTCCTCGGGCCCCCGAATCTCCTCAGCCCCTCAAGCCCCCTCACCTCCCCAAACCCCCTCAGCCCTGTCAGGGTTCCCTGGCTCCTTCAGACCCCCAAATCTCAGCCTCTCTATTTCCCTCAGGTGCTACAAGTTTCCTCACCCCTCAGATACCCTCAGTTCTTCTCAGCCTGCCCCACTCCCTCAGTATCACCAGCCCACCCGAATTTCCACAACCCTCAAATCTCAGCCCACATAGTTCACCTCAGTACTGCCAGAATCTCCACAGACACCCATTTCCCCCCAGTCCCCAGTTCTCCTCAGCCCACCCAAAGTTCCTCAATGCCCTGGATCCCCTCAGCTCTCCTCTGACCCTGCCAAGTCTCAGATCCCTCAAACCTCAACTGTGCGGTTCCCTCACTGCCTCTAGGACTTCTCAGTGTCCTCACCTCCCCAAATCTCCTCAGCACCTCCAAATCTCCTCATCCCCCCTGTTCCTCTTAGCCCACCCAAAGCTCCTCAAATGTCCAGATACCCCTAGAGCCTCAGTTTCACTCAGACCCCGCAAAACCTTCTCAAATCCCCCAAATCTCAGACACATCCCCAGATCTCCTCAGACCCCCAGTTCCACTTGGATCCCTCCAAACCTCATCAGATACTCCAGATCCCTTCAGTTCCTTCCATTCTCTTCAGCTTCCTCCAGCCCCCCCCTCAAATCTCCTCATCCCGCCCGCAGTTCCCTCAGCACCTCCAGGACTCCTCAGTGTCCCCACCTCCCCAAATCTCCTCAGACCCCTCCCAAACCTCTTCAGGCCCCACAAATCTCCTCAGACTCCTCAAAATCTGCCCAGATCCCCTAAAATCTCCTCAGACCCCCAGTTCCCTCAGCCTCCTCCAGGTCTCCCTAAACCCCTGCCCTCCCCTAAAACTTCAACCTGATTCCCCTCAGCCCCTTCAAAAGCTTCTCATGCTCCCAATTCCTCTCAGTCCCCCCAAGCTGTCACCCCTCCATTTCCCCTCAACACATGCAAACAGCCCCCTTGGTTTTCCTCAGACCGACATCCCCAACCCCTCCAGTGCTCCTCAACCCCCCTGAACTCCCTTAGCCCCTAAAATCTCCTCAGCCACCCCCAGGTCCCCCAACTCCCTGCCCCTCCAGTTCTTTTACCCCCCCCCAGTTCTCCTCAGTTCACTCCCACCAATTCCCCTCAGCCCCTTTGTGAGGCTCCACAGCCCCCTCAGGGACACCCCCAGTTCTCCCTGTACCTCCTCATCCCCCTGAGGATCCCCCCATTTCCCAGGAGATCTCCAGCCCCTCTCAGGGTCTCCCCGAGTCTTGGGGACCCCCAGCTCCTCTGTGGGTCTCTCGTAGCCCCCCAAATCCACAGACAATACCCACAGGGGAAGGAAAAGCAGGGCAAATCCCATCCATTCCCCTTCTCCTAGGTTCAGGGGATTGACCCCTGGAAATTCTGAGTTTCCACTTTAAAAATTACTTCAAAAAAACCCACAAAATTACGGCTCTTTTTCATGTTTTCCCAAAATGTTCTATCACAGAGGAGGATGGAGAGGAGATGAAAGGAAATGATGCCTCCAAGAGAGATGGGAAATGGGAAAGGATTAGGGAGGGGATGGAATGAGATGGGATGAACACCCAAAAGGTCTCCACCACAGAGTGGACATTGCTTTGCAGCTGCCCGGGACGTCAGAAGCCCCTGGAACAGGTTCTGGCCATGGCAATGGAACTGGGACAGAGGCACTGTCCCCTGTGGGACCTCTGGGCCTGTCCCTGGCCCTCCCCACATTGCCACTGCTCTGTCAGCCCTCCAGGCAGAATCCCCCACCACCCAGCACTTCCCCATCCTGGAAGGTCCCCAGGTCCATCAGTTATCCATGACTCAAGCAAGAACCTGAGGCAGCTCCAAAACTCCCTTTTTATCTGATTTTTGGATATTGACACCCAGAAGTTGCCACCTAGCATTGTTGTCACCCCAAAATGGAACACTGGGAAAGCCTGGATCCCCCTAGAGCTTCCCTGATGTCTGAGGTCACCCTCGCTGGGTTAATTTCCATCAGGGCTTTCACTTCTGCTGTGGGATTTTTTTTCCCTGTGATTAAGAAACTGGTGGTTTTAAACCTCAGCACCAATTTAGGCATTTTCTGATTTTTTTTTGTGGGGGGTGTGGAATTATTCAATCCCAACTCTGCATTGGGAGGAGACGGTGTGGGTCACTGCTGAGCTTGTGGGATCCACCAAGGACTGGTGAACATCTCCTAGGATTTTTCTTGTTGGGACTGGCTGGGATAAATGACACTCCGGGCTTTTTTTCCGACCCTACTTTGGGTGGATTAGTCTTGGGTGTGGGAAAGGGGCCCCTTTCCTGGGAAGGTGGTTGGTATGCAGAGAAAAAAAAAAAAAAAAACAACAGCAAAACCCATGCCCAGCTCCATCCCAGGCTGGAAAATGAAGGAAATTAGCGCTTGCCTGCTGAAAAAATATGATTCCAAGGGTGGTTTTTCTCCCAGGATAGATCCAACTGTGATTAAAAGGAATGGAAAGCAGGAGTGGAAGGAAATCATGCTGGAATCACCGGCAGAGAGTTTCGGCAAAGCCACGGGGCCATTAGATCTGCGCAGAGCAGTGTATCCTTCCTATTCCAGCAGCACCAGGAAGCCAGATCCATCCAGGATCTCCAGTTGACTCAGCAGAGAAAAGGAAATTTTTATGGATGACAAAAGGGGGTTTTCCAGTGAGAAATGAGGCCTTTAAGTGGTGATACTGGGATCCTGCAGAACTTTTCCAGTGTTCCCAAAGCCTGTGTCCCAGATCATGGCACGCCGGGAAGGGAATTCTTTGGGAAACACCTTCATCACACCCACCTACTTCTTTCCTTCCCCAAAAATCCCTTGTTTTCCGTAAAAGAATGGTTGAAAGCACCTACCAGAGTGGGTTCCCCAGGGTGGGTGGGCACACCAAGCATTGGGGATGCCAGTATTCCCAGTGCCAGCTATCCAGATGAGGGAAAATGTTCATCTCAGGCTTCTTGGCATTAGCAACCCCAAAAAGCAGTTTTTTCTCCCTGGATTGGCAGCCATGGGGAGTACAAAGGGCACTGTCTGATGCTAGTGTGAAGCAAACATGGAGGTTTTGGGGTGTTTAGTAAATGCTGGAAAAGAAATCCCCTGAGGTGCCAGAATTTCCCATCTCCCTGCAAAGGGGAGAGCCCTTGGGCCCTAATTAGGTAAGAAGTTAATTAGGATTAATTAGTTACTGTTTGCAAAGCACTACAGAGATGAAACATGTCAGTGTGGGGAAGTATTCCTGCTTCCTCTATGGAGGAGTGAAGGATCCTCCTTAGGAAGGGGGTCTGTAAACAAAGTTGGGATTAAACCCAGTGGGATGGTGCACTCCGGGAGCAGGCGGGATGCTCCCGGCATTCCAGCAAGGATGTGTCTCCATGCCAGGATGGAAACACACATGCCAAGGGCTGAGCAGGCACGTCCCAGCGTGCCCATCCTACCAGCGGCAAGGGGGAACATTCCAGCACTGCGGCTCTCCAGGGCCTCCCTCCCTTCCCGCCGGCATTCCCGGCACACGCAGCACGCGTGGGGACGAGACAGGTTTTCCCTGCCCACCGGCTTTGCTGGATCACCCAAACTCTTTCCACACTGTGGAATCCTCCGGCCTGCGAGAACCGCAGCAGGGAAAGGCTGTGTATCCCATAAAAAGATTTGGAATCGAGGCACGGTGGAACCCCCCCGGCTCACACAGGGTTTACCAGGACCTAACAAAGCCAATTTACTAATTAACTGGGATTAATTTCCCTGTTTGCCCAAACCACCCTGTGGTTTCCCTTCGTTGCCCAACGATCTGCCAGGATGAGTGTTGGCCGTGCTGGCTGAGCACCACATGCTCCAGTGGGATGATACTCTCCATTGCCCCAAATCCCTGGAAATTTCAGCCAAATGCTTAGGATACAATTAAATTACCCCTTGACTACATGGGATGGGATCCCCTAGCCGTGAATCTGAATCTGGGATAAAAAAAGCATTTTTTTCTTCTTTCCATGGTTATTTGATATCATTCCAGCCGTTCCTCAGTCCCCAGAGGGTCCCAGAGGGGAGACATGACCTGAATTCCTAAAGCAGGAAAACAAGCAGGAAAAAAAAAAAAGGGAAAAAAAAAGTCCATGTGGGTTTGTTGTTTTTGTTTTTTTTTTTTAGCTGATTCCAAGCTTTTGGGGCCTAGCAGGAAGATGAACAGAGCAGATGGTTATTCCCTAGAAGGGGATGGGAATAACCGGGAGATGGGGTGTACCTGAGTTTGGGGGGAGGAAAGGGGAGTGCCAGCAGTGGGGTGACACAGCAGTGAAAGCCGAAGAGTTTGTTCCTGTTGGCTCCTGGCCAGACAGTCACGCCTCTTCCCAAATATGCAGCTCAGCTTTCCCTCAGGACCTGTCTCCTTCCTCACTGCCCCCTCCATCCTCCAGCCCCCCTTACTCCCACCCCAGGGTTCCTCATTTGTCTCTCCAGTCCCTTAAGAGGGGGAGTAAAGGATCCCCGAGCATCCCAGGGGGTGAAAACCTTGTTACGGGGCAGACAGTGCTGCCACTGGTCCCAGCTGGTCTTGACTGGTCCCACCACGGCCAAGCATCACAACGACACAGTAGATGTGGCACCCAAAACTCCTCTCTCTGATTCTTTGCTGAGTTGGTACATTTGGGGAGAAAGTGGTGTTTTCTCAGCAATAGGTTTGTCAGTGTCAGCTGTGGGGTCACCTGGCTCTGGTCACTGGTGGGTGCAGAAAACTAGGAGGAAGAGAGGGATGAAGGGTGGGAGTACAGGGGGAAGGAAGGATAGGCAGGCTGGATAAACAAATGGAGAGACAGAGGGATTAAGAGCTGGGTAAGAGAAAAGGGTGAATGGGAGAGCAGGGGTCAGATGGATGGATGGATGGATGGATGGATGGATGAGAGTCCAGAGGGGTGGACAAATGGATGAATGCATGTATTAAGGATGGGTGGACTGAGTAACAAGGAGATGTGGAGGGATGGATGGAGGGACAGAGGGATGCACAATGGGAAGCATGGATGATAACAGGGATAGACAGATAGACAGGTGTATGGACAGACAGATGGAGAGAGGGACAGGACAGTCAAATAGATGGATAGAGAGATTAAGTTCTGGAAGGGAAGAAGGTTGGACAGGGGACACAGGTAGGTGGAAAGACGGATGGACAGAGGACAGAAAGACAGACGGACAAATGGATGGATCAAGGGGTGGACAGGGAGATGGCTAGGTAGAGGAGAAAGGGATGGACGGAGGGACAGACAGGGACAGTAAAAGGTCCTAAGGTCAGGATGGGGAAGGGTCAGTGCCCGGCTGTCAGGGCAGACGGACGGGACACGGCTGAAGAGGCTGTAGCCCCTTTAAGCGCCCCCCCGTGGGCGGGCGATGGTACGCGCCGGTGAGGCCGCGCCGCGCGGGGGACAATGGGGTGGGGGCGGGCCCACTGTGGGATCGGGGGGGGGCGGGCAGGAAGTGCCGCGCGGCCGCGCCCCCTCCTGCTCGCCCACCCCCGGCCCATCGCGGCGGGGCTGCTCCTGAGGCGGCGGCGGGACCGCGGACCCCACCGGCACCGGCACCGGCACCGCGGACCCCACCGGCACCGGGAACCGGGCAACGGCACCAGAACAGCACCGGACACCGGCTGGGTGAGGGCGCCGGCGGCTGAGGGAGACGCGGGGTGGCATCGGAGCGGGAAGCGGGCTCGAAGCCGGGGCTCCGGTGCAGCCGCCGACAGCCCCAGCCCCGATCCCCCCAAACCTAGCCTCAGTCCCGTCCCCTCCAAGTCCAGCCTCATGCAAGGCCCCCAAATCCGGCCTGAACCCCACCAACTCAAATCCAGCCTCGGTCCTGACTCCCCAGATCCAGCCTCAGCCCCGGACCTCAAATCCAGCCTCAGCTCCATCCCCCAAGATCACTGGTACCCCCAGTTCCCCCTGTCAGACCACCCTGCATGCTCTGGGTCTGATTCACGCCTATTGCAGCCCTATTGTGTCCCCTCCCAGTCTTGCTCTGATCACCTCTATCCCAAATCTGCCTCACTACATCCTGATACTTCCATTCCCCCTATTGCATCCTGATCCTGGGGCAACCCCTCCAGCCCCACATTGTATCCTGACCCCCAGTTCCCCCCCTGCACTGCAACCCTATTGCAGCCTGGTTCCCCATTGCAACCTCTTGTCTCCCTGTTGTGGCTTGATCTTCCCATTCCCCCCAGTATGACCCTCCCAGCCCTCCCAGTTGCATTCTGACCCCCTGTTCTGCCCCTTTGTAGATCCTCCAGCTTGCCCATTGCCTCCTTACACTCCCATTTCCCCCCACTGCAGCCCCTCCAGTCCCCACTGTATCCCAACCCCCACCTTGCCCCCCATTAAAAACCCTGCATGTCCCCCATCCCCCTTATTACCATCCTCACCCCTACTCCCCCTTTCCTTCTCACCCCAAGTCCCTCCATCCACCTCCTCCCCCATCAATCCCCATTCACCCCCTCAAACCCCTACCCCAATCCCCCACTCACCCTCTCATCCTTAACGTCCCCCAACTCCAAACCTTCATTCTCCCTCTGTCCCCACAAGTTTCCCCTCAAGCTCACCCCATCCCCAGCCCTTCATTCATCCTCCCAACCTCCCCTCCCAAACCCCATTCACCCTCTGGCCCTTATCCCAAGGCCACCACTCACCCTCTCCTCCTTCAACCTCCCCCCATAACTGCTTCTACCCCAAGCCCCCCTTTTACCCTCTCCCCTCTGAAGCCCCCTCATTCGTCCTCCCCTCTCGATCCAAAGCCCCCTATTCACACTCCTGCCATCACCCCAAGCCCCCCATTTACCCTGTCCCCCCATGGTCCCCCTCCCCACAATTCACCCTCTCCCCAAGCCCTCCTGACCCTGTCCCCACCTCAGCAGCCTCCCCCTAACCCCGTGCCCCTCTCCCCAGCCCCCAGACATGGCGTGCAGCCTCAAGGATGAGCTGCTGTGCTCCATCTGCCTGAGCATCTACCAGGACCCGGTGGGGCTGGGATGTGAGCACTACTTCTGCCGCCGCTGCATCACCGAGCACTGGGTGCGCCAGGAGCCGCAGGGCACCCGCGACTGCCCTGAGTGCCGCCGCACCTTCCCCGAGCCCACGCTGGCCCCCAGCCTCAAGCTGGCCAACATCGTGGAGCGCTACAGCGCCTTCCCCTTGGACGCTATCCTGGGGGCCCAGCGCAGCTCCTTCCCCTGCAAGGACCACGAGAAGGTGAAGCTCTTCTGCCTCACTGACCGTGCCGTTGTCTGTTTCTTCTGTGATGAGCCGGCCATGCACGAGCAGCACCAGGTTACCAACGTGGACGACGCCTTCGAGGAGCTGCAGGTGGGTCCCTGTAGGGTTCCCTGCCCTGAGTGGCTCCTCGAGGCTTCTGTATCCGGCTGGTCCCTCTGGCTTCCATGGTAGTGCCCTTCCCTTTTGTCCTGAGCTGCACCCGTCCTGAACCTGTGGGGGTCAGTCCTGTGGCTTCCTCCCATCTGTCCATCCCTGCACCCCTTCTTTTCCTTCTCAGGGTCAGCCCTGTTCTTTCCTTCTGTATGTCTGTCTGTTCCTGCACCCCATCTCTCCCCTTTGGGGTTAGTCCTGCAGCTTCTTCCAATCCATCTGTCCCTGCATTCCTTTTCCTTCTTAGGGTCAGCCCTGTGCCTGTATCCTGTCATTTGTCTGTCCCTGCACCCCTCCTGTTCCCATGGGGGTCTGTCCTGTGACTTCCTCCTGCCTGTGTGTCCCTGCACCCTGTGTTTCCCTGCGCTCCTTCTTTTCCCCATTGGAGTCAGTGCCATGGCTCCCTCCTGTCTCTGTTGCTCACCCCTCATGTCCCCACTGGGGTCAGCTCTGTGCCTTCCTGCCATCTGTCTGTCCGTCCCCACAGCCCTTTTGTCTGCATTGGGGTCAGCCCCATTCCATCCATCCATCATCCATCCATCCATCATCCATCCATCATCCATC
>NC_031789.1:154583-158785 GCF_001522545.3 Parus major
ATCCATCCATCATCCATCCATCATCCATCCATCCATCATCCATCCATCCATCATCCATCCATCCATCATCCATCCATCATCCATCCATCCTCCATCCATCCATCCATCATCCATCCATCATCCATCCATCATCCATCATCCATCCATCCTCCATCCATCCATCCACACTTCCATCCACACTTCCCCCACTGTCCCTCTGGGATCCCCCTTCTCCATGGCCACTGTGAGTTTTTGGGAACCCTCAAATCACCCCATGGCTGAGCTGTCCCCCGGGCAGGACCTGTTATTCCCCAGCCCAGGCAGGACCCTCATTCCACAGCCCCATAACTCCATGGTTGGTTCATGTGAGAAAGCACCGTGTGGGATCCCTTTTTTCCACAAATGACCTATTTATGGATTTTCCCTCCCTGTCCCCAGCGAGAGCTGAAGGAGCAACTCCAGGGGCTGCAGGAGAGCGAGCGTAGCCACACAGAAGCTCTGCAGCTCCTCAAGAAGCAGCTGGCTGAGACCAAGGTACATGTAGGAACACCACTGTCACCCCTGGGAACCCCCATTTTTCCCCATTTCACAGCCCCCCAAAGCAGAATTGGGGTCAATCTCATTGCCACCCTGGTGATACCCCAGCCCTGACCCTCACCAGCCTTATTTTGGGACTTCCAAACACTCCAAACTCTACAATTGCATGGATTTACCCCATTTTTTCCTTCTGTGGTACCCCAGTGGGGCTGCTCATTCCTCTATAACTTCTTGCAGTGCTGCTTGGATTTATCTTTTAAATTAATTTAATTAATTATCTCCTCACTCAAGGGTTCAGTGTCCATTAAGGTTCAATTTTCTCCCCATCCCCACCAGCAACTGATGTGGGTTTTTTTAGTTTTTCGGGGTTATTTTAGGAGGTCTTTTTAGTTTAGGTTAGTTTCTTGGGTTTTTTAGGAGGTTTTAAGGTGTAATTTGAAGGGGCTTAGGGGGTTTTTTAGGGTATTAAAAGGGTTTCTTTAAAGATTCTTTAAGAGCTCTTCAAAGTTTTTTGGGAGGTTTTTCAGGGTTCTTTTGGAAACTGTTTTAAGGTTCTTTGTAGGATTCTTTTAGGTTTCTTTTACGATTCTTGGGGAGATTCCTTAAGGTCCTTTTGTAGGATCTTTGGGAGGTTCTTTTAGGGTTACTTCAGGATTTTTGGGAGATTTTTTTTGGGTTCTTTTAGGTTTTTTTGGGGAGGTTCTCCTAGGGTTCTTTGGAAGGCTCTTTCAGTGGTTCTGGGATCCTTTTACTCCATTTTTAAGGGTGCAAGATCAAATCCACCCTTGTAGCCCCCAGAACTCCCTGATCTGATGCCCTTTTAGATATTTATTTGGGGATTAAGGAACTCATGGGTTGGCCAGCAGAGCTTTAGGTGTTCTTAACCCCCGTTGCACCTCAAGTCCTCAGCCAAAAGCCTGCGGGCGACGATCGGGGAGGCGTTTGAGCGGCTGCACCGGCTGCTGCGGGAGCGGCAGAAGGCAATGCTGGAGGAGCTGGAGGCTGACACGGCGCGCACGCTCAGCGACATCGAGCACAAGATCCAGCGCTACAGCCAGCAGCTCCGCAAGGTCCAGGAGGGCACCCAGATCCTGCAGGAGCGCCTGGCAGAGGCGGATAAACACGTCTTCCTGGCCGGCATGGCCTCCCTCTCTGAGAGGTGGGTGGCGGTGAGGGGACGGTGGGGTTCCTGGTGTCACCCCCACCTTGGCACCGTGTGTTCTCTGCAGGCTGAAGGGAAAGATCCACGAGACCAACTTGACCTATGAGGATTTTCCCACCTCCAAGTACATGGGTCCACTGCAGTACACCATCTGGAAATCCCTCTTCCAGGACATCCATCCTGGTGAGAGCACGGGGACGGGGGAGCCGTGAGGGATGGGGCGGTCACCAGGGACAGGAACACACCAGTGAGGGATGGGGAGGGGGACATCACCTGTGAGGGAAGGGGATGTCACTGACTAGGGATGGGGACATTAGTGAGAAGGGTCTGGGACATGAGTGATGAGGAGCAGGGACACACCAGTGAGGGACAGGGACACACCAGTGAGGGACAGGGACATCACTGACAAAAGATGAGCAGGAGGGCAGGACGCCCCTGTGAGGGATAGGGACGGGGCCACCCCAGTGACCTGCCACCCATGCTGGTTGTCACCCTGGTGGGACAGAGCACCAGCTCCAGGGCTGCACTAACCCTCGTTCCCCCTGTCCCTGCTGTCCCAGTGCCAGCAGCACTGACTCTGGACCCCGGCACTGCCCACCACCGCCTCATCCTCTCAGACGACTGCACCATCGTGGCCTATGGCAACCTGCACCCACACCCGCTGCAGGACTCGCCCCGCCGCTTTGACGTGGAGGTGTCGGTGCTGGGCACCGAGGCCTTTGGTGCTGGGGTGCACTACTGGGAGGTGGTGGTGTCCGAAAAAACCCAGTGGATGATCGGCCTGGCCCACGAGGCCGTGACCCGCAAGGGCAGCATCCAGATCCAGCCGAGCCGCGGGTTCTACTGCATCGTGATGCACGACGGGAACCAGTACAGTGCCTGCACTGAGCCCTGGACGCGGCTGAACGTCAAGGGCAAGCTGGAGAAGGTGGGCGTCTTCCTGGACTACGATAAGGGGCTTCTCATCTTCTACAATGCTGACGACATGTCCTGGCTCTACACCTTCCGGGAGAGGTTTCCTGGGAAGCTGTGCTCGTATTTCAGTCCTGGGCAGAGCCATGCCAATGGGAAGAATGTGCAGCCATTGCGGATCAACACCGTCCGTATCTAATGGGGGTTTTTGGGGTGTCCCCCACCCTGCCAGGTGTTTCCCCGCTCCAGGAACTGGTCCCGCTGTTGGGCAGGATCTGGCATTCCGCCCACTTCTCTCAGTCCTGTGCTTCCAGGGGATCCCAGTGTGGGGGGCTGGGACATGGCAATAAAGGATTTGGAGAGAAGGGGCTGGGTGATGGAGAGCCCCAGGGAGGGGTGCTGGGCTGGGCTGGGGGCACCATGGGGTGCCATGGCAGGAGCCTGTCACCGTGCTAGGGGTGTCACACTGTTGGGGGTCACCGTGCTAGGGGTGTCACACTGTTGGGGGTCACTGTGCCATGGGACATGTACTGTGACGTGTGTGCAGCACCATGCCCTGCTGTGCCATGCTGTGTGTGCTGTGCTGGGCCATGCTGTGCCACACTGTCCCAGCCCTGGGCACGGCTCCATGTGTCAATGTAGGGGACACTGCGTGTGTTGGAATGTATAGAGGGGATGTATGGGAGCTGGGCTGTGTAGGGTGGGCTGTACAGAGGGTCTGATATGTGGGGAGGTGGTACAGAGAGGGTGCTGTGTGCTGGGCTGTGATACAGAGCTCTGTACAGGGGCTGTGATATGTTGTGCTGTGTAGGGATGTGGTGTAGGGGGGTTGTGTGTGAGGGCTGGGCTGTGTCAGGGTGGGATATAGAGGGGTGGGCTGTATAGGGGCATGGTATATGGAGGGAGATATCTCGTGGGTGAGCTATGTGGGGTAGTGATACATCGGGGTGGGCTGTACAGTAGAGTGATATAAGGGGGTGATGTTTAGGGCCTGGGCTGTGTGGGGAGGATGGTGTAATAGGGGAGATACATAGGCAGCAGGCTGTACAGGGGATGAGCTGTATATAGAAGCAGTATACAGATATATGGTGATATATAGGGGTGGGCTGTTTAGAGGAACTCTAGATAGGGGGTGATGTACAGGGGGTGGGGAGTAAAGGACAGTGAAGAAGTGGGGGGCACTGGGGTGACACTGGGAGCACTGGGGGGGCACTGGGGACACTGGGAGCAGCACCCGCCCGCCAGGGGGCGCTGTGGAACCCGGCCCGCGGGCTCTGCGCGTGCGCCCAGGGCGGGCAATCGAGCGCCGAAAGGCGGAAGGGTTCCGCTGCCATCTTGCCCCGGGCGCAGCCCCTCCGGTACCGGGGAACACGGGTGGGCACCGAGGGGGGAGCGGAGAACCAGAGGGGCTTGGCTTGGCGAGTGAGGGAGCACCGGGGCCTTGGAGGGGGCTGAGGGACTCACTGCTGGCCTGGGGAGCACCTTGTTGGGCACTGAAAGCTGGGGGTTGTGGGAATGGGAAGCTTGTGGGTTTGGGGGGCGCTGTGAGGGTGGGTGGGTTTGGGGGTTGTGATTTATGGGGGGCTGGGGAGATGGAGAGGGCTGTGAGGGG
>NC_031789.1:159416-162901 GCF_001522545.3 Parus major
GAGGCTCAGGATGGGATTGAGGGTCTCCTGGGAGGGTTAGGATGGGGTTGAGGGTCTCCTGTGAGGATTAGGACCCGTTTGGGAGTCAGCTGTAAGGCTCAGAACAGGTTTGGGGGGCATTTCTGGGGCCCAGGATGGATTTGTGGGGAGTCCCCTGTGAGGATGCCGTTGGGGCACCCCGTGTGAGCCTCGGTGGTCTGGGGGTGCCGCGGACACGGGGGCCGTGCGGGTGTGTCCGGGGTCCCCGGGTGACCCCCCGGTGTCACAGCCATGGATCCGGGCGCGGGGGCACGGAAGGAGCGGCCGAAGCCGCGGGAGCCGGCGGCTCGTCTGGAGAAGGCCAAGCAGAGGTCGGCACAGCAGGAGCTGAAGCAGCGGCAGCGGGCGGAGGTGGGAACGAGGGAATGGGGAGGGACACGGCCCAACCCACGGCCGAACCCCCCTTTTCCATCCGCCCTTTCCCAATCCCAGATCTATGCCCTGAACCGGGTGATGACGGAGCTGGAGCAGCAGCAGTTCGACTCCTTCTGCAAGCAGATGCAGGGATCCGGGGAATGACAGCCCGGGCCCTGCCCTGCCCCCCTTTTCTAACCCCCCCGGTATTTATTATCAAATCGCCCTTTTTGTATCAATAAACTCTGTGCTGGTTCTCGGTCTCCTGGCTCTGTTTGCTGCGGGTGGGAATGGTGTGGGGGAGGCCAGAGCGGGGCCGATGCCAAAGCAGCTGTGGCGCCAGGTGCCAGCTCCAGCCACGGCCCCATCCCGACATTTCCTGCTGTGGAGAAGGGTCCTGCCCTCCCGGAGCTGGGATTTATTCTGGAGGGATGCAGCAGGAGCTACATCTGGCAGCTGCTCCTGCTGCCAGAGCCTCCCTGGGGATCCTGAGTGTTTCTCCAGCACCAGGTTTGACCTTTGCTTCCTTCCTCCACCCACACCCTCTGCTCCAGCCGCCGCTGTCCAGCAGCCTCTGGCTTTCCAGAGACTTTGGATCAAGTCCTGCTTCCCCCCTTTCCCTGCCCCAGCAGTGTCACGCTGAGGGGTTGAAAATAAACCACATTTGGGATGGTACTTCCCTGCAGCTACGGAGTAAGTGGTAAACTCCAAACTGTTCCCAGTGTCGGAAATCCTCTGGAGGTTTGATCAGCATCTTCCTCCTCCTACCCAAGGAGGGCCTTCCTCATTTTTGGAGCTCCCTTTGTAATGAATTCCCACTGGACAGTGTGAGCAATCCCTAAACTTCAGTTTCCTGTGCAGAGAAGGGCTTGGGGTTCTCTTCTCAGGGCAAACTGTAAATTTCCCATTTCCCAAGGATTTGGAGGTCTCTGGTGTTGGTGTGGGGTGATGGGGGTTCCCTTGCTTCTCCCAAAGGACAGCGATTTTTGGGAGCCTTTCTCTTTTTTCACCTTAGCAGGCTCCTTCTGCCACCCAGATTCAGTGGGAAGAGGGAAGGGAGGAAGCAGAACCCGGAGCAAGGACGAGGAGAATAAGGATGAGGATGAGGAAGGCTTTACTAGGCTCTAGGGAGGGCTCAGGCCTTGCAGCTCCAGAGGGCGAAGGGGAAGACGATGTAGGACGTGGCCCAGGTCAGGCAGTAAACCGCAGCCACCGCCGTCGGTGCCAGCAGGACAGCCACCACCCCTATGGAGCAGGAAAATCTTTGGGGATCTGCTTTTCCTCCCCCTCTACCACCATCCTGAGAGGTTCATCCCCATCCTTACCTCCAGCATAAACCAGTTTCTTCCAGAGCTGTGACTCCAGCACCCTGTCGTGGGGATAGAAGCCGCAGTCGGCCATGAACAGGACCATGGCAGCCGCGGCGACGCGGAGCAGGGCCACGTGTCCCCCGGTGAGCAGGAAGGTGCTGGCCAGCACTGCTGAGGCGTAGGGGCAGGGCAGCCCCCGGTAGGTGAAGGGGATCCCTGTGGGGTGGCAGGAGTTCAATGTAGGGGGAAAAGCTCCAAACTCCCCACCCCCAGGGGCTCATCTTACCGCTGGAGAAGAAGCAGAGGCGAGCAAAGACGGCCAGCACGTAGGCGAGGGTCAGCAGCCCCCCCAGCACACCCTGCGGCTGCAGCAGCAGCGCCGTGCCCAGCCCGAACGTGGTGAAATCGGCAAAGTCATCCAGCTTGGCACCTGTGGGGCAGCAAGGGGCAGGTGCCAGGTGGGCACCGGGCACGGGGGACACCCTCGGGTCACCCCTGGGCCGGGGGGACGCACTCACCCAGTGCCGAGCAGGCGTCAAGCTGCCGGGCCACGGCCCCATCAGCCAGATCCAGCAGGAAGCCCAGGAGCAGGAGCCAGCAGGAGTACTGGTACTGCCTGGGGGGGAAACCCCACTTCTCAGCCCCTGTTCCTCTCTTTTTCACCCCATTTCTTCCTCTGTTTACCCCATCTATTGATGGTGGAGATAAGCCCAGCCATCAGGTTGGCCACAGAGAGAGAAAAACTGGGGTGACCCCTACTTCTCAACCTTCTTTTTCCCCTTCATCTATTGATGCTGCAGAGACCAAAGGTGGGGAGACTTTGACCACCAAAAGCGAGACCCAAACCACAGTGTCTCGCTTTTCATCCCCCTTTTCATCCCCCTTTTTCCCCCCCATTCCCCCATTTTTTCAGCAAAACTGGGCTGGCCCAAGCTTTTCTACCGCATTTTTCAGCCCATTTTTCCCAGTTTCCCCCACCTGTTGACAGTGCAGAGGATGGAGGAAAGCCCAGCCAGGAGGTTGGCCACGGAGAGTCCGTTAGCCGCGTTTTTCCGGAGGAATTCCAGTGCCCGTTCCCGTCCCGCTTGCTCACTCAGCACCAGCTTCTTGGTGGACTGAAAAATACCTACAACCCCCCACTGTGTTCCAACCAGGGAGGGGCTGAAGCCCCCCCAAAACATAGCAGGTTGGTGCACGGGTTCCCCCTCCTCAAACCAAAATCCCCCAAAATCTGTTTAGGAAGCAGCAGGGGATTGATTTGTGCAAGCTCTGCTGCTGAGCTCCCCACCGGAGGCCAAAAATGGAATAAAAGAGGCCAAAAAAGCAAAGAAATGAATAAAAGAACCGTAAAAAATAATAAAATAAAGACAAATTAAACCAAACCCAAGCTTAGACTAAAAGCCAACCCCGGTTTAAGCTCTATTGATCTTATATACCTATCGGGCTAAGCTTTAGGGAAAGAATTTAAGGGTCCTGTCCTTTGCCCCCCGCCTTTGCCGTGTCCCAAAGCCAGGCAGATCCTTCATCTGAAAGAAAACAGGACGTCAGAGCAAGACAAACCCCCCGAGCCCCCTCAGAGCCCCCCCGAGCTGCTCCGGAATGCCACCAGAACACCTCCCCAGGTGGGAAATCCAGCAAGAACCGCAGGGGAGCGGAGGTGTCGGGGGTCGGCGGCTCCGAGCGCCGCGGCGAGAGCGACCTTTGGACACCGCGCCCGGAGCCGCCGGCACGGGCTGAGCCGGGAAAATCCCCCCGAGCCCCGCACGGGCCGAGCCGGGAAAA
>NC_031789.1:163014-170351 GCF_001522545.3 Parus major
CGGGCCGAGCCGGGAAAATCCCCCCGAGCCCCGCACGGGCGCTCCAGCTTCTGCCGGAGCCGGGGATTTTTCGGGGGTCTGAGGCCACACTGGGTGCTGCGCCCCACCTTTATCCCTTAATTTGGGGTGAGTTTGGGACCTTCGAAAGCTAAGTTTTGGGATTTGCCGTCCCTTCCCAGCGCCAGGCAGGCTCGGGGCCCTGGGAACGCTGCGGAGCTGTGGCAGCACCGGATCCCGGCACCTGCGAGCGCCCCCGGGCACGGCCGGGGCTCCCAGACTCGCCCGTTCCTGGCGCTCCTCGCCCCAAAATCAAAGTGTCGGCATGGGAGGGAGTTCCTTAGCCCTGCGCCGCTCCCTTTGCTTTGATCACTACTCTGGGGGGAAAGCAGGTGATTTTGGTTCTTCCCAGGTGCGTTCCGAGGGGGTTGTGCCCCAAGGGCTATCTCACCCCCGCCCAAGGCGCAGGGAAAAGGGGCTCAGCCACAGGAAGGGCAAAGTTAACCTATTTTTTGGGGCCAATTAATGTATTTTACAGTTTCCTGCCCCAATAACCCAATTTTTTCTACTAGTCCCCGACAAACGATGATTTTTAAGGATGGGGGGGCACCTCGCAAAGGGGCGAGCGGCATCCTGGTGGCACTTACCGACCGGCGGTGACACCATCCACATGGCAGCGGCGGCTGTGGCAGCAGTGACAGTGACGCCCCGGCGAGGGGAAACTGAGGCAGGGGCCGCTCAGTGGGGCTCCGTGCAGTGCCGCGTTATATAAGGAAAAGCCTCTCGGGCTGAGTCACCCGGCGGGGGTGGGTCCGGCCAGAGGCCACGGACACGGACACGGGGGGTTCGCAGCCGCTTGGCACCACCGGCGAGGGAGGAGCTGCCCTGGGGGGCCGGGGGGCCATGCCAGGCTCGCAGTGCCCCTGCCAGCCTCCCAGCGCCCCTGCCAGGCTCCCAGTGCCCACGCCAGGCTCACAGCACCGGTGCCAGGCTTGCGGTGCTTGTGCCAACCCTGCAGCGCTGGTGCCAGGCTCGCAGCACCCGTGCCCAGCCACAGCACTGGTGCCAGGCTCGCAGCACCCACAGCATGCCCACAGGAGCAGGAGCAGGCTGGCAGCACCCATGTTGCACTGATAGCCTCCGTGTCACACTCACAGCACGGGTGTCACGCTGATAACACCTGTGCAAGCTCTGGTAACGCTTGGATCGGTCTCACAGCACCAATTCCCACTCACCTTCTGCAAATGTGGACCACCCATACCATGCTCACACCACCTCTGCCAGCCTGCAGCAGGCTTGCACCACCCACACCCAGCTCATGGCACCCACAGCACCCATCCCACACTCCAGCACCCATCCCGCACTTAGGGAACACATGCCAGGCTCTCAGAGCCCATCCCAGGATTGCACCATCAGGCTCACAGCACCCATATCCTGTTCACAGCACCCCTGGCAGCCTCACAGTATTCACACCATGCTTGGTATTGCCCAGGGCAGTCTCACAGCACCCATCCCTCTCTCACAGCACCATCCAACTCCCACAGCACCCATCCCGTGCCCACAGCACCCATCCCACGCTCACAGCACCCATGCCAGGCTCACAGGACCTCTGCCAGGTGTGTGCCACCTGTACCGACAGCGTTTCTGCCCTGCTTGTTACACCCATGGCAGCCTCACAGCATCCACACCGGTCCCGTGACACCCTCACCAGTCCCACAATACCCACAAAAGTCCCACAGCCCCACGCCAGCCCCCTGGCACTGCCACACTCCTGTCCCTGCACCCCACTGCCACGCCAGGGTGGCTGCACCCAAAAGGTGTCACCACCCAGTGCCACCCCACCAAGTGGCAGCAGGGTCATGGCTGGTGCCCCCCAGCCTCACCCCCTGTGCTGGGCTGGGT
This sequence comes from Parus major, assembly GCF_001522545.3. Classification (NCBI taxonomy): domain Eukaryota; kingdom Metazoa; phylum Chordata; class Aves; order Passeriformes; family Paridae; genus Parus; species Parus major. Next base: position 164,914 of record NC_031789.1, read on the forward strand.
GACCTTCCCACCACCCTGGACCTCTGCCAGGTGGCCCCAACTTGTGCAAGGGTGTCACGAGCTGGGGGAGCTCGGCCTCCCCCTCCCCTGGAGCAAAGGGCCAGTGATAGCGAGGGGCTGCCGGGGCAGGCGACGCCGGGGCCACCACCAGGAGAGCAAAGGTCCCCGAGGACACGGTGACAAGGGGCCCATAAAATTTATACAGCCCTGCTGCTGGAATTTTCCACCCCGGTCCCAGAGGGAATTGGGGGGTGCTGCAGCACCCACAGTTATGGGGTCCCTGGGTGGGGGGCACCCAGGGGGGTGGGGTCGGTCCCCTCCCTCCCCCCTTTGGGGGTCCCAGGGTGCTGGTGCCGGCGGGGGCGCCGGTGAAAGGGCTCTTTGTTCGCTGGTCACGCGCTGGTGCCGGCGGTTGCGAGGCGACGGCCAGGCCAGGAGGGCCACGGTCATGGGCGTCCAGCCCTGGGGCACCCCAAGGGGGCTGTCCCGCAGCCTGGGGGGGGCCCGGCCCCGTGGGGGGACAGAAATCACTGGGTGCCTGTCACCGTGGCACTGGGGCGATCCCTGTGTCCTCAGGGCACCCAGAGCCACTCTGCTGATGTGTTTTGGGGTGCCTGTGGCAGCAGGGTGCCCACGCCCATGGCACGGGGCACTTTAGGGTGCTTGGCACTGTCACCTGAGTGTCTGAGGCTACACATCCCCATGGCACCCGGGTACCCATCCCTGTGGTGTCTGGGCACCTCTGAGTATCTCTGTGTGTCCATCCCTGTGACACTGGGGTGTCTCTGGGTGCCCATCCCCGTCACATCGGGCACATTTGGGTGCTCCCAGTACTCTCTGCTGGTAATGGTGCAGCCCCTGCTGCCCCCCGACCTCTCCCCAGCACAAGGACAAGGACACACTGGTGCCAGCTGTTGGTTTATTTGGCTGGTGCCAGGCCAGGGGGTCGATGACGAGGACGCTGCCACGCTCAGTTGTCTCTTATGGTCTGGAAGGGAGAAGCTTCTAAGACAGAAGGACAGTACCCCAACACCCTGACACCCCAACACTCAAATAACCCAACACCCCAGCGCCCCATCACCTCAGCACTACGGCATCCCAACACCTCGAGAGCCTGGCACACCAGTGCCCAGCACCTCAGCACCCCAGCACCATGATACCCCAGAACCCAGAGCCCTGGTACCCCGTGGCCCTGGAACCCCAGCCTCAGCATCCCTAAATCCTGGTACACTTTACACCATGTCATCCTGGCACCCCAGCCTTCTGGTACCCCAGTTCCCTAGGACCCAGTACCCTGACACCCCAATTCCCTGGCACCTCAGACCCCAGCACCCCGATACGCTGGTACCCCACCACCCCAGAGCTCTGGCAAACTTGTCCTGGCAGCCCAGGAACCTGGCACCCCAGAGACCTGCTCCCATGGTACCCTCACACCCCGCCCCTGGCCTCCCAACGATTCAGAGCCCTTTTTACCTCAGCTCTGTGACATCCAAGCACCCCAGTGCCATGGCACATCTGTGCCCTGGTACTTTGGCACCCCACTGCCCTGGCACTCCAGCATCCCAGAATCCCAGAGCCCTTCACCCTGCTACTGTGGCACTGGGACAGCTGGTACCCCACCACCATGGCACCCTGACAGCCCCATCCTCTGGTACCCCACTATCAGAGCAGCCCAACCTGGTTTATATACCTGTTTAACCTGGTATACCAGTATCATGGCACCCCAGCGGCCTGGCCCCTTTTCCCCCTGGTGCCCTGGTACCCCTCAGCCCCAGAGCTCTGGTACCCCATTGCCGTGGCACCCAGCACTCTGACATGGCATCCCAATTCCCCGCCACCACGGTGCCCAAGTTTCCTGGCATCCTGACACCATGATATCCCAGTTCTCTGGCACCCTTGCACCCCGACATCCCAGTATCCCATTGCTGGCAGCTCGGGAAGGCTTGCCAGCCTGTGTCCACCTCTGCAATCCAGTCCTCGAAGGCAGACACGCGGGTAAACACGGTGGGTTTCTTGGCAGCATTGCAGCCCAGGGCCGACACGAAGCTGGCGATGCCATGGACCTCCCAGGTCCCATCCTCAGCTTGGCAGTTCAGGGGGCCCCCAGAATCACCCTGGGGTGTGGAATGAGGCAGGGTCAGCACCACAGGGGGCCCAGGATGTGTCCCCTCCGTCCCGGCGCGGTACCCACATTGCATCCAGCCTTCTCAGCACCACCGGCACAGATCATGGTTTGGCGGATGGCCAGGGCCCCCCACCAGTCGGGCTGGGTGCAGTGCTCATAATCCACCACGGGCAGCTCCGCCTCCTGCAGCCGGTCCGGCAGCGACCCTCCAGCTGTGGGATCAGACAAGCCCAGGGTCTGCCCATGGCCCTCCACCCCACATCCATCATCCATCCATCCCTTCCCTCCAACTCTCCTTTACCTCCCTATCCTGCCATCCCTTCCTCCACCTCCCCATACATCCCCCCAGCTATCAGCCCCTCTGTCCATGCCCTATGTTCAACCAATTCTCAGTCATTCCTCATCTCCCCAGTTATTCCCCATGCGTCTCCCCATTTGTCTGTCCCCCATACCTCCCTCCATCTTCCCACCCATTTCCTCATCCAACCCCTCACGATCCCTCCAACCATCCCTCCACATCCCCACCCATCTCCCCATTTCTCCATCCCCCGTCCTTCCCTCCATCTTCCCACCCATTTCCCCATATATCCCTCCATGTCTCCACCCACCTCCCCACCCATCCCTCCGTGTCCCCGTGTCCCTGCCGTCCCTCCCGGTCCCCGGACGCACTGCTGAGCAGTCCCCAGCCGCTGATCACGCAGGGGTACCCGTTGGGCAGGATGGAGCCGGCGGGCGGCAGCCGCCCCACCTGCACCTCCGCCGAGAGCACGGCCGGGCGCTGCAGCTTCATCAGGGCGATGTCATTGCTGCGCACAGGGACTCGGGTCAGAGGGCCGGGGAGGGGACGCGCACGGCGTCCCCAGCCCCCCCGGGGACCCCGCTCACCCGCAGGCCGGGCAGAAGCTGAGCCACTTCGGGTGCACGAAGATGTCGTCGGAGTTCACGGGGATGCGCTGCTCGGGGCCCTCCCCGGCGCTCATGTCGTACTCGCCCAGCACCACCTGGTACTTGAGGGATTTGCTGCCAGGAAAGGTGGGGTCAGCGGGTGCGGGCCTCTCTCGGCATCCCTCCTGCACCCGAGACCCTCGCACGCACCCAGGCGTGCCCTGCACCCTAAATCCCCTCCCGGCACCTCTCCGTGCACCAAATCTGCGCCCAAACTCACCTCCCTGCACCCCGAACCCCCTCCCTGCACCTCCTCATGCACCCACCCCGAGCCCAAACTCACCTCTCTGCCCTCTGAGCCCCCGCCTTGCACCCATCCTGCCCTGCACATCATCCCTGCACCCACTTGGCACTTTTCACCCCATCCATGCAATCCCTCCATGCATGTGCACCCTCAATGCGCCCCCCTGCTCCCCCAATGCCCTCCCTGCTCCCCCAATGCCCCCCCAGCTCCCCCAATGCCCCCCCAGCACCCCCAATGCCCCCCCAGTGCCCCCAGATCCCGTCTGGCACTCGGGACTCGGCCCTGCCGCCCCCAGCCCCGCTGTCCTCACGAGATGCAGTGCGCGGCCGTCATCACCCAGCCCGCAGCGATCAAGGTGCCCCCGCAGGTGTGGCGGAAAGCTCCGTCCCGCTCGTACTGCAGCGAGATCTGCGAGGGGAGACCCCGCTAGGTGCCACCGTCCCCCGGCACGGCTGCCGCTGCCCCGTCCCCCTGTCCCCTCACCTGCCAGGGCCAGCTGTAGGGCTCCGCATCGTGCCCATTGACCACCCGCGAGTCCGGCAGCACCGCGGCACGAGCACCTGCGGGACGCGGCACCGTCACCCACCGGGCACCCACCCGAGCCTGGGGGCACCGAGGGGGTCAGGGGACACCTCACCGCCGGCCACCAGCAGCAGGACGAGGCTCAGCATCGCAGCCATGGCTCAAGTGTGCCTGTCCCGGGCAGCCGGCGGCCTTAAATCCCTGCCCGTATCGATAGCACCCAAGGGCACCCCTGGGAACGGGCACCCGGTGCCCAGCTGGATCTCGGGGGGGGGGGGTTAACATTAACCTTGGCCTTGGGGGGACGTGGCACTGGTACCTGCGGCCCCTACAGATCCCAAACCCCCCTGTCCCTGCTGCCGCTACTACCTCTGTACCCTCTGTGTACCCCCAGAGTGCCCCATATCCCCCCCAGACCCTCCAGTCCCCCAGTGACCCCCACAGTTCCTCTAACTGCTCCCGTGCCCCCCTTAGCACCCATGACCCACTCCCTGTGCCCCCCATAGTCCCCACACCTCTCTGTGTGCCCCATAGCCCATACAATTACCCCAGCACACCACAGCGCCCACAGTTACCTCTGTGCCTCCCAGAGTCCCTGTGACCCCTCTGTACCCTTATAGTCACCATAATCCCCCCGTGCCCCCCACAGTCCCCATATTCCCTGGGCCCGGGTGGCCCCTTCAGGTCTCTCTGGCCCCCATACATCCCTCCCCACCCCCTGGACCCTACAGCCCCCCTGTGCCCCCATAGTCCCCTCTCTACACCCCCGGTACCCCCATAGCTCCCCCCATAGCCCCCACACTCCCCGGTACTCCCAGAGTCCCTATAACCCCCCCCAATGTCCCCCATTGCTCCCAAACTTCCTCACGTGCCCGGGGGCTGTGGGGTCCCCAGGCACCCCAGAATTTTTGTGGAAGTTCCCACAGGAGTCCTTCCTGCCCCTCCAGTGTCCCCACACATTCCCATGACCCTGTAGAAGTTCCCAGAGGTGACCCCTGAGTTCCTATAAAAGTTCCCAGGGGTGTCCCAAGGTGTTCTGATGCATTCCCACGTCCCTGTAAAAGTTCCCAGAGGTGACCCCCATGTCGCTGCATGTCCCCATGACAGTTCCTACAGGCGCTCCAGTGTCCCCACGCACTCCCGTGTCATCCTGCAACTGTCCAGAGCTTGCCCCCGTATCCCCACACATCCTTGTGTCCCCGTCAATGTTCCTACAGGTGCTCCATGGTGTCCTACACCCCATGTCCCTGTAAAAGTTCCCAGGGGTGTCCCCACACACTCCTTATCCCCATGAGAGTTCCCAGAGATGCACCCCGGTTCTCTCCCCACACTTGTGTTCCCATAAAGTTCTCAGGAGTGTCCCATGGTGTCCCCACGCAGCTCCGTGTCCCTGTGCAAGTTCCCCCAGCTGCCCCACGGTGTCCCCACACTCCTCCGTGTCCCAGGAAAAGTTCCCAGGAGCGTCCCACGATGCCCCCGTGCACCCACGTGTCCCAGTATGGGTTTCCAGAGGTGACCACCCGTGTCCCCACGCACCCTCATGCCCTCCAAAAAGTTCCCAGGGGTGTCCCCGTGTCCCCCCGTGTCCCGGTACAAGTTCCC
>NC_031789.1:170731-178877 GCF_001522545.3 Parus major
GGGGACCTTCCTGCTGCTGGGGACCCTCCTGGGGGTGAGTGGGGCCGGGGGCCCGGGAGCGAGGGCTGGGGGTCCGCTCGCCGAGCCGGGAGGTCCCGTAAATGAGTCGGGGGCCCCGGAGTCGGGGTCCCGTGAAGGACTTGGGGACCTCTGAAGGATTTGGGGTACCCGAAGGGAGCTGGGGTCTCTACCCGCGCACTTGGGCTCTCTAAAAGGATTTGAGGCAGGAGTTGGGGTGAGTCCCCCCACGGAGCTCCCCTAAACGAGTCGGGGTCCTGGGAGCTGGAATTCCTTACAGGAGTTGGGGTCCCCTACAGGAACTGGAGAGGGAATTCCAGAGAGCGATTGTGAACCCCCTGTGGTTTTGAGATCCCTTAAAGTACTTGGGCCCCTTAAAAGAGTTGGGGTTCTCATACGATTTTGGAATGCCTTAAAGGATGTGGGTACCATGGCGCTGGGGTCCCCTGAAAGAGTTGCGGTCCTCTAGAGGAGTGAGAACCCAGAGTTGGGGTTCCCCACAGAGTTTGTGTCTCATGAAGGATTTGGGGATCCTTGTGGCAGTTGGGGTTCCCTAAAGGAGTTGGAAGAGTTGTGCTGTGCCCGGAGGGAATCGGGGTCCCCCCAGCACAGGAGTCCCCAGCATGGTTCTCTGGCCTCTCAGGGAATTGGGGTGTCCCTCCACGTGTGCAGATGTGGGGGTGCAGGGATCCCAGGATTATCATAGAATTGGGCTCCCCCAAGACACCAAGGAGATGTGGGGGTCCCTTAAGGGATTGTTCCTTAAGGGATTGGGGTTTCCCCCCTGTACCAGGGGATCCCCCCTCCCTGAGGGACTGGGGGTCCCCCCCTGTACCGGAGACCCACGGAGGATCCACCCTGTCCCATCTGGGAACTGCAGTGTCTCCCCAAAAGAGAGGTGGGGTCCCTCTCCCCATGCCCTGTCCTGTCTGGGAATGGGGTGTGTGGGGTCCCCCTGCCTTCCTTTATGGGACTTGAGGTCCCCCAGGGACTGAGGGTACATGGGGTCACCCATTCTTACCCCTATGGAACTGGGGTCCCCATGACCCCCATGTGGGGGCCCCAGTCGGGGGGGGGGTCCCCATCACCCCACCCTGTTTCTTTAGGGAATCGGGGTCCCTAATGACCCCAGGGTGTGGATGGTTCCCATCACCCCATAAAGCCACCTCCTCTCGCCCCCACACCTCGCCATGGGTGGGGGTCACTTACAGGGGCTCATCCTGCTTTTGGGGTGCCCCCCTTACCCCGTGCACACTCCTTCCGCACCCCACCCCATCCCCCACCCCAGCTAAATTTAAAGGGTGATGGTGGCGCCGGTCACCCTAAAAATAACCGTCCCAAAATACCCCCCCGGGGGGGGGCGCTGCGTCTGGGGGTGCCCCTGGGGGGGTCCCCGCCCTGCTTGGGGCAGTGGGGCAGGGGTGACACCTCTGGGTACCGCGGGTGCAGGGGGGTTTGCGCCGTGGGGCTGCGCGCTCCCGACATTCGGGGGGGTCCGTCAGTGGGGTGCGGAGGTGATGGCGAGCTGGGGGGGCACAGGGGTGGTTTGGGGTTGGGCGGGCGCCCGGGGTGGAGAACAGAGGGGGCCTTGTGCTCGGGGCCGTGCTGGCAGCGCGGCCTCCCCCTTTCCGTGGGGCTCCCACCCACGTCAGGAGGGGCTGCCGGGAACAAAGAGGGGGATCCCCTTTACCATCCCCCACCCCCCCATCCTGCTGAGCGCAGGGGGGGATTTGCGGACCCAGCACCCCAATAACCCCCCCGGCCGGGATGCCGGGCCGTACATCCTCCTACAAACACGGCGAGGGGGGGTCCCACGGGTGGGTTTGGCGCGGGGTGGGGCACGGGGGTGCCACCTCCAAGGGTTGCGAAGAGTTAATTTGGTGGGGGGGAAGGGGAAGGCGAAGCAGGAATGTGCGATAAGATCACCCTGCCCGGGGGGAAGGGCTGGGGAAGGGGAGGACACCCCACGCACACGCTCCCCGCGGGCGAGCGCGCTCTCGCACACTCGTGTGCCCGGGGCACCACCAGGGCCGCTTTGGGAGACTCGTGTCACACCTGGGGGCATCTGGGGACACCTAGGGGCATGTGGGGCTACCTGGGGGCGTTTGGGGCCGCTGGGGATACTCGGGGGCACTCGGGGATCCTCCGGGCCCGCAGCGCACATGGCCTCTTGCCTTCGGCTCTTTCCCATCGCCAAAGATGGCCCGGCTGGATGAGGAGGAAGAGGAGGAGAAGGAGGAGGAAGCGGGGGAGGAAGGTCAGCTCAGACGCTGGGCCCTTGCCAGAACTCCTGGGTTTCCCCCTCACCATCAAAACCCGACACTCCCCCAAAATGTCTTTTTATCCCACAGAAAAATCTACTCCCTCAAAAAATCCTCCCCAAAAAATCCGTCTATCCCCCCCCCAAAATCCCATTTCCACTTCCATATCCGTCTCCCCCCAACCCATTTCCCACCCAAGAAAACACATATCCCTTCCCCACCAAATCCATTTCCCCCCCAAAACCCACCAGCCCCCCACAACTCATCTCCACTCTCCAAAACGCATCTTCTTCCTCAAAAACCCATCAACCCCCTCACCAATCTCCCCCCAGAAAATCACCCCCCCAAAAAAGTCTCCCCTGCAGAACCCATTTACCCCCAAAAGGCCCAGATCGTCCCTCGCAGTCCAAGCCCTTTCGGGATAAATTAGGCAATGCCAGCAGGGAGGAATGCAGGGGGAGGGAGGGGGGAAGGGAGACACATATTTGGGGCCCCCCTGCCTGCCCGGCTGTGGCTTTGACCCCGCAGCTGTTTCACCCCCAAGTCCCGGGGGGGGGGGGGGGGGGGGGGAGAGCAGCTGCCTCTGCCCCCCCCGGGACCAGCATCCACCAGCTGTGCTGGCAGCCCCCCCAAATCCTGGGGTGACCCCCATCCCCCCAAAGTGAGGTGACTTAGTCCTTGGGGACACTCGGGAGGGGGGAAGAGGGTTTTTTAGGGGGGAAACACCTTTTAACATGACCTTGGGGGAACAATAAGCTGGGGGGGGATTGCTATTAATAACCCCCCCCCCCCCGGTTATTATTCTTGTGCTGCGTCACCTCCTCTTCCTCGCCCGGATGAATTAACGGGGAGGGGCACATCCAGATTTGGGGGCCACTTCAAGATTTGAGGAGCCATATCCAGATTTTAGTGGGGGAACATCCAGACTGGCGGGGGGGGGCGTTCAAATTGGCTGAGGACACCCAAATAAGGGGGGTTTGAGGTGTTCCCCCAATTTGGGGTGCAGTTTGGAAGCGGGAGGTGGGCAGGGTGGTGCTTCCTCAACCTCCTCTTCCTCGCTCTCCTCCCCCCCACTTTTCCCCAGGGTGCGGGGCAGGATTTGGGCCGGGGAGTGGAAAATGTGAGCGGCGGCGGGGCCGTGGCGTCCGGCCGGGCGCGGTGCCCCGGCGGCAGCGGGGGGGACCCGGGTGTCCGGGGGGGCCCAGGCGTCCGGGGATGCGGGGCCGCGGAGCAGAGAGGCTTCCGGTGACCGGAGAGGGGGATTGTCCCCGAGCCTGCTCGGACACCGCTGGACACCCGACCCGCAGCTGCCCTTCCGCCGGCCGGGCTGGGTGTGCGGCGCCGGGAATGAGCGCCCGCAGGCTCCGTGCGCGGCTGGGGGGCGAGGCCGGGGCACCAAGGGGCTGGGGAGCCGGGGCTGGCACCGATGGGCTCGGTGCACGGCTGGGGAACGGGGCGGCAGAGCCCGCACGCACTCGGTGCGTGTGTGGGGATGTGGGTGCCGAGCGCTCACACTCACGGTACATCTGGGGAGCGGCAGACGCTCACTCAAGCACACATGCCTCGTGCCTCAGTTTCCCCTTGCGTGGGGTGTGAGCTGACACCCACGAGGGGCCTCCCCAGCCAGACCCCCGGGGGAGTTGAGTCCTCCCGTCCGTGTGTCCGCGTGCCCCGTGTGCCCCCCTGTGTACCCCCCTTGTCCCCCGTGTTCCCCCCGTGTCCCGTCCCCCCCAGCGCCCGCCTAATCCCCCCGGCGCTTGTTTGCACAGCAAAGTGCTGCTGCGACGGATTCCTGCCGGGGCCGGGCCGGGGGCACCGGCGGCGCCGCACACGCGTGTGCACGGGCCCGTGGGCACCGGGGCACACCGGCCGGGGCACACCCGGCTGGGGCACACCCGGCTGGGGCACACGCGTGTGTGTCAGGGCTCGGCTGTGGCGGTGTCTGTGCAGTCACCTGTCGGTGGCTGCCGTGGCGTGTGCGCTCACACACATCCCCACGGTGCTGCGAGCGTGTGGTGGTGCAAACACGTGTGCACGGCCGGCTGTGGGCACGGCTTGGTGTTGGGGCGTGCAGAAAGCGTGGAAATGTGTGTGCACAGCCACGCGTGTTACCTGTGACAGGTCACGCGTGTGGCAGTGCTCACACACGTTCTGTGTGCTGTCACTGCACGCTCGCCCCCGTGTCCGCGTGTGCACACGGCGGTTCCTGCGTGGGGCAGTGCACACGTGTCCCCGTGTCAGTGCACACGCGGAGCAGTGTAAATGTGTGTGCACACACTTCCCGTGTCGCTGCACACCCGTGTGCACACTGGGCTGCCTGGCACACGCCCCCGTGCCCGCACCCGGTGCCGGGGGTCCCGGTGCCGGAGGTCCCGGTACCGGAGGTCCCGGAGGTCCCGGGTCCGGGGGTCCCGGAGCCGGAGGTCCCGGTGCCGGTGATCCCGGTGCCAGAGGTCCCGGTACCGGAGGTCCCGGTGCCGGAGGTCCCAGAGGTCCCGGGTCCGGGAGTCCCGGAGCCGGAGGTCCCGGTGCCGGTGATCCCGGTGCCGGAGGTCCCGGGGCCGGTGATCCCGGTGCCGGAGGTCCCGGGGCCGGTGGTCCCGGTGCCGGAGGTCCCCGTGCTGGTCGGTGCAGGAATGCGGAGGGTGTGTGCTCATCCCGCTCCCTCTTGCCGGTGACGCCACCGCACAGCCACGAACAACCCCCGTTCCCCCCCCGCTTCGGGGTGACGTGGCTGGTCACCCGCCGTGGTCCCATCCCATGGTGGCCCCATCCCGCAGGTCACCGGCGGCGCCCGCAGCTGGGCCGACGCCTTCCCCGAGGACACAGTGGCCGATCACGTCGGGGACACGCAGGGAAGGCGCTACTACCGGCACCTGTCAGATGACGAAGACCTGGTGGCCTCTGGAGGTGAGGGGACCTCAGGGGACATCAGGGTGGGTGGGTCCTGATGCCACCCTGGGTACCACTTGCACAGTCCCCACTGAGGATGGAACCTGGTGGTAATGTGGCACTGGGTGGGTCGGTGCCACCAGGGGTGGGAGTCACTGTGGCTGGATGTCACCGTGGGTGGGTGTGACATGAATGGGTGTCATTAGGTGGGCGTTACCATCAGTTGGTGCCACCATGGGTGCCACTCCCTCAACTGTCCCCATCGCAGATGGGAAATGGACCGATGGCATCCAGCACTGAGGTGGCACCGGGTGTGTGGATGCCACCCTGGATGCTGCGTGCACTGTCCTTGTGGTTGCCACTTGGACCCGGTGGCATCTGCTGATAAGGTGACACTGGGTGGGCGGATGTCACTGTGAGCGAGTGCCACTTGTACTGGCCCCGTCACAGATGCCACCAGGATTTGGCAGCAGCTGGTGGCAGGGTGGCACTGAGTGGGTGAGCATCACCGTGGGTGAATGTCTCCGTGGGTGGGTGTCACCATGAGTAGATGCCACCCATGTTGTCCCCAGGGCAGGTGGCACCAGGACCTGGTGGCGTCTGGCAGTAAAATGTCACCAGGTGGTTGCTACCATGGGTGTGCATCACCATGAGGGTGTGTCACACGTGTGGATGCCCCCCCCTGATGCCACCACATTGTCCCCGCCATGGATGGCACTGGGATCTGGTGGCATTTAGTGGGAAACGTGGCGCTGGTGGGTGACCACTGTGACTCGGTGTGTGTCCCCGTGGGAGGGTGTCCACACGTGTGGGGGTCCCCGCAGGCGGGTGCCACCCTCACACTTTGCCCACGGCAGATGGCAGTGGGGAGGATGGCAGTGGTGTTCCCTGGCCACCGACAGTCGTGAGCCCGGCCCCCAGCAGCGGGCTGGCACCCACCGGTAAGGGGACGCTGTGGATGGCACCTGGCCCCGGGCTGGTCCCCGCTGGCACCGCTCTCAACCTCTGTCTCCTCTTCATCCTCCTCCTCCTCTTCCTCTTCCTCCTCCTCCTCCCTGGGGGCAGCGCCCAGGCTCCGCCCCGCGCCCGCGGGCATGGTGGTGGCTGAGCCCGAGGATGACCCCCCAGTCAGTAAGTGACACTTTTTGGGGACTCCCCTTTGCTGCACCCCCACTTTTCTTCCTCCTGTGCTTTATTGGGTGGGATCCCAGACACAGCTGGGGAGCAGAGGGAACATCTGGATGGGAGGGGTCACAGCTGGGTGAGAGTCACGGGGGGGGGGGGATTTTTGGGGTGTGCAGGTGTCACCCCCTGGTTTTGACACCCCATTCCCCAACTTTGGCACCTCCCGCCCCCAGTTTATTTCCGGGCGCTGGTGAACTTCACCCACAGCATCGACTACAGCTCACGGCTGGAGGACCCTGATTCTGAGGAATTCAAGGAGATTTCTGAGGCTGTTGTGGATACGGTGAGGACTGGGGAGACTCAGGGGGGTGCTGGGGGTGGGGGGCACCCAAGGGACCATCCTGACCCTCATTTTCTGCCCCCCAACAGCTGGAGTCAGAGTATTACAAAGTGCCTGGGGAGCAGGTGGTCAGCGTGGTCTTCATCAAGTGAGTGGGGGGGCTCGGGGGGCCTGGGGGAGTCTAGAGGGGCTTGGAGGGTTTGGGAGGTCAGGAAAGCAGGTGAGGCAGGGAGGTCTGGGGGAGCAAGGCGTCATCTGGGGGGATTTTGGGGTGCAGCAAGGAGCTTTTGGGAGTGCAGGGAGGTTTTGGGGATGATGGGGCAGATGGAGGTGAAGGGGATGTTTTGGGACGCAGCGAGGAGCTTTTGGGGTGCAATGTGGAGATTTTGGGGTGCAGTGAGGGGTGCAAAGAGGGGCTTTTGGGTTGTAATGAGGACAGGGTGCAGTGAGGAGCTTTTGGGAGTGCAGGGAGTTTTTGGGGTGACAGACATTTGGAGGTTATGGGGTGGGTTGGAGGTGATGAGGATTTATTGGGGTACAGTGTGGACACTTGGGAGGCTCAGGGCTGATTTAGGGGTGCAGTGTAGCAGTTTTGGGGTGCTGACACCTCATCCTGCAGGCAGCTGGACGGGGATGTGTTCGTGGAGCTGGACGTGGGCTCCGAGGGGAACGGGGACGAGGCGCAGCTCGAGGGGGTCCTGCGGGACCTGCTGGCCGGCGGCTCCATCGCCTCCTACCTCACCTCCCCCCAGGGCTTCCAGTTCCGTCGCCTGGGAGCCGGTGAGCCTGGGAGGGGCTTTGGGGGGAGCCTGAGGGGTTTTGGGGGTGCTCTGGAGCGGTTTGGGGCCAGGGGGCTCAGAGCACCGTGTTCCAACCTGTGTTACTCCACTGGCTCTCGCGTCCTGGCGTGTGCTGACCCTGGCCAAACTCGGGTGGGGGATGTTTTGGGGTGACCCCCTGACTGTGTGCTCCTTCCCTGGCCGCAGTGACCCCCCAGCCACGCGCTTGTACCGTGGGGGAGTTTTCCTGTGGGAGTGGGGAGTGCGTGGCTGCGGAATATCGCTGTGACCGCCGGCCCGACTGCCGCGACGCCTCTGACGAGGAGGGATGTGGTGAGGCAGCTCAGCACACCTGGAACCTCCTCTGTCCCCATGAACCCCCTGCCCCCCATTCCCCACCCCATGGCCCTGTCACTTCCCCTCTGCACCCCTTTTCCTGTCTATAACCTTCCTGTACTCTCCTCCTGCACCCCTTTAACCCCCGTGCCCTCCACAGACATTTCCCACACCCTCTTTTGCCTGGTACATCCCTCTCTACCACTCTGCATCCCCGTTTCTCACTTTAATCCCCCTGCACCCCTACTTTATTCCTGTGCCCCCATAAACACTCCTCACACCCTTTTTCCCCTGGATAACCCCTCTGCACCCCATTTTGCCCCTACACCTCCCCCATAAGCCCCCCTCGTACCCCTCCCCTCCAATCTCACCCCACCCTCCCTCTTCACCCCCAT
>NC_031789.1:179104-181169 GCF_001522545.3 Parus major
TACCTGTGCGACGGAGAGCGCGACTGCGCCGACGGCTCCGACGAGGACGCCTGCGGTGGGTCCTGGGGGATGGCTTTGGGGGGCTCTGCCTGCGCTTCAGCAGAGCCTTGGACACTGTTCCCATGGCCAGCTCCTGGACAAGCCGGCAGTCCGTGGCTTGGGCAGGGTCACTCTGTGCTGGGCTAGCAGCTGGCTGATGGCTGGGAGACGGCGCAGTCGGTGCCTGCTCACCAGATGTGTGCCCCAGGGATCTGTGCTGGGCCCAGTCCTGCGCCCCCAGTTTAGGAATGCTGGAGCATGTCCAGAGAGGGGCAGCAAGGCTGGGGAAGGGTCTGGGACATGAGTCCTGCGAGGGGCAGCTGAGTCCAGCTGAGGGAGCTGGGGGGGCTCAGCCTGGAGGAAAGGAGGCTCAGGGGGGAACCTTACCTCTACAACTCTGACAGGAGAATGCAGCCAGGTGGGAGTTGAGCTCTGTTCCCAGAGAACAGGAACAGGATGAGAGGACACGGCCCTAAGGTGTGTAGGAGAGGTTCAGGCTGGATGTTAGAAGCAGCTCTACATAGAAAGGGTAACTGGACATCGGAACTGGCGCAGGGAGGTGGTGGAGTCACTGTCCCTGGAAGTGTTTAAGGAAAGCCTGGATGTGGCACTCATGGTCTGGTTGATGAGGTGGTGTTGGGTCATCAATGATCTCAAAGGTCCTTTCCAACCCAATGGTTTTTGGGTGCTGACTTGCTCCACGCCCCCCAGGCACCCTGTCCCCCTGTGAGCCCAACGAGTTCAAATGTGACAATGGGCACTGCGCCCTCAAGCTCTGGCGCTGCGACGGCGAGAACGACTGCGGAGACGGCTCCGACGAGAGTGACTGCCGTGAGTACAGGGGCTCGGGGACACGTGGGGACACGGGGACACGGCTGACATTGTGTTGTGACCCCCTGCAGCCACCAAGGCACCCGGTGCGGCGTGCGGACCGGCGGAATTCCGGTGCGTGTCCAGCGGGAGCTGCATCCGAGCCAGCTACCAGTGTGACAGGGAGCCCGACTGTCCTGACCGCAGCGATGAGGTTGGATGTGGTGAGTGACACCGGAGACAGCTCAGCAGGGAGGGGACATGGGGACCAAGGCTGGGCTGGGGATGCTGTCCCAGGGATGCTGTGATGCTGGGGCATGTGGTGCTGTGACACCAGGCTGGGGACGCTGCCCAGGAGCCTTGTGCCATAGTACAGGGCTGGGGACTCTGCCTGAGCCATGCCCAGTGCCACAGGACCATACTGGGGACACTGTGTCCAGGTCCCTGTGCTGTGGTGCAGTGATGGTCACCACACTGGGGACCCTGTCCCCTGGCAGGGCCACACTGGGCAGCCTGTGCCATGGCACCATGTGCTGGAAGCTTGCCCCGGGTAGTGCCGTGCTGGGGACATGTCACCAGGCTGGGTGTCACACTGGGGACTCTGTCCCCAGGAGACATGATGCCAAAGAACCTGTCCCTGGGTGGGTCTGGGGTGGCGGTGACAGTGTCCCCATTTTCCAGTGGTGCCACCCAGAGCTGATGGTGCCAGTGGCGGTGACAATGACCGCCACCACACGGGGTGGTGGTGGCAGTGCCCCCACAGGTGGTGACGCTGCCACGGGAGTCCGTGAGAGCGGTGCCAGGCCAGACCGTCACCTTCACCTGTGTGGCCACCGGTGTCCCCACCCCCATCATCACCTGGCGCCTGAACTGGGGACACACCCCCAGCAGCCACAGGTGAGCGGGGCTTCCACGTGAACCGGGACTGCCGAGGGAAGGGGCTGCTGTGCTGGGGCTGGGCAGTGAGTGTGCAGGGCACTGGGGGTACTGGGTGTACTGGGGATACTGGGTGTGTGGGGCACTGGGTGTGCTGGGTGTACTGGGTGTACTGGGTGTGCTGGGTGTGCTGGGTGTACTGGGTGTACTGGGTGTGCTGGGTGTGCTGGGTGTACTGGTTGTACTGGGTGTACTGGGTGTACTGGGTGTGCTGGGTGTGCTGGGTGTACTGGGTGTGCAGGGCACTGGGGGTACTGGGTGTACTGGGGATACTGGGTGT
>NC_031789.1:181997-184854 GCF_001522545.3 Parus major
CTGGGTGTACTGGGTGTGCAGGGCACTGGGTGTACTGGGTGTACTGGGTGTGCTGGGTGTGCTGGGTGTACTGGGTGTACTGGGTGTGCAGGGCACTGGGTGTACTGGGTGTACTGGGTGTGTGTGGCTCCCGGGAGTGCGGGGCTCCACTCGTGCCAGGCTCTGGGTAGTGACTGTGCCCCGCAGGGTGTCGATCGTGAGTGAGGCTGGACAGGGCACCCTGACTATCCGGGATGTGAAAGAAGCCGACCAAGGCGCCTACACCTGTGAGGCCATCAACACCCTGGGCATGGTGTTTGGCATACCTGACAGCATCCTCACCGTCACCCGCCCTGGTGAGGAACCCCTCCCCGCTCCGTGCCACCAATCCCACCGTGGCACTGTCACCGTCACTCTCTGTCTCATCTCCCACAGGGCCATGTCCCGAGGGCCACTTCCAGGTGACAGGGACATCCCGCTGCCTGCCCTGCTTCTGCTTTGGTGTCACCACCTCCTGCCGTGCCACCACCCGGCACCGCCACCGCCTCCACCTGCGCTTCAACCACCCTGACAACTTCAAGGGTGAGCTGTGGGGACAGGGGACTGGGGCAGTGAGCACACCAGGGGCTGAGTGTTTCCTTGCAGGTGTCAATGTGACGGTGCCAGCAGCGCCATCCGCACCGGTGCTCTCGGCCACCCAGCTCCACGTGGATGTGGGGACTGAGGAATTCCAGCTCCTGGACCTGTCCCGTCGCTTCCTGGCTCTTGATGCCTTCTGGGCACTGCCAGAGCCCTTCCTTGGGGACAAGGTGATGCTGAGGTGGGGTGAGGGCTGGGCACAGCAGTGGAGTGGCTGCTGACAGCCCGCTGTGCTGGCAGGTGGATGCCTACGGGGGAGCACTGAGCTACGGAGTGCGGTACCGGCTGGGCCGGGGGCCCCCTGAGCCCACCGCCCACCCTGACCTGCTCTTGCGGGGCCACGGGCGGCAGCTGCGGGCACGTGCTGGTGACACCCAGCCAGATGTTCTCAACCGGCGGCACGTGCCCCTCACCGAGGTGGGTGTGAGAAGGGATGTGGTGGTGATGGTGGAGAGGTGGTGCTGGTGGTGATGGATGAGGGATGCTGGTGATGGCTGGGTGATGATGATGATGATGGTGGTGGTGGGTGATGCAGGTAGTGGGTGGGTGACACTGGTTATAGTGGTGGGTGGTGATGCCAGTGGAGTTGGGTGGGTCATGTAGTGGCAGGTGAGTGAATCCAGTGATGGGAAGGAGATAGTGATGAAGGCTGGGTGATGCCGGTGGTGGGCGGGTGATGCTGGTAGCAGTGATGCTGGTGATGGGTGCTGATGCTGGCCATGGCAGGTGGATGATGGCAGCATTGCCATCACCCTGCTGTGACACTGCTGTCACTGTCCCGGCAGGACCACTGGGAGGACGAGCAGGGTGCTCTGGTGAGCCGGGAGCTGTTGCTGCTGGTGCTGCAGGGGCTGGATGGCATCTTCATCCGGGCGGTGTACGACGGGCGCATGGCCAGCGTGGGGCTCAGCGACGTGGCCATGGACGTCACCAGCAGCGTGGACACCGGCCTGGGGCCGGCTGGCGACATCGAGGAGTGCAGGTGACCGCTGGCAGCAAGGTGATGGGCTCAATGCCACTGCTGCTGTGATGCCACTGTCACACTGCTCTGTCCCCAGGTGCCCCGTGGGTTACACGGGGCTGTCGTGCCAGCGCTGTGCCCCCCGTTTCGAGCGGGTGACAAGGGGACCCTACCTGGGGACCTGCTCTGGCTGTGGCTGCCACGGCCACTCCAGCACCTGTGACCCCGTTTTTGGGCACTGCTTGGTAAGGAGCGAGAGGCTGACCAGGTGACAAGGGGACAGGGACACAGCACAGGATCATCACTTCCCTGTAACGTGTCCCCCTCCCAGAACTGCCAGCACAACACGGAGGGTCCCCAGTGCGAGAAGTGCAAGCCTGGCTTCTTCGGCGATGCCACCAAGGGCACAGCCACCGCCTGTCACCCCTGTCCCTGTCCCTACACTGAGCCGTCTCGCAGGTGGGTGCTGATCCCAGGGACCAGCTCCTGATGTCACTGCCCTGGCATCACCGTCACTGTCACCCACAGGTTCTCAGAGTCGTGCTTTTTGGACACAGATGGCCAGGCCACCTGCGACGCCTGCGCTCCCGGATACGCCGGCCGCCGCTGCGAGAGGTGGGTGGGGGGTCCCTCCCTCGGCACTTGACACCCCCCTCCTGTCACCCACCTGTCACCCACCTGTCCCCCACCCCTCCACAGGTGTGCCCCAGGCTACGAGGGAGACCCCATCCAGCCGGGTGGCAAGTGCACCCCAATTGGTGAGTGGAGGGTGCTGGCTGGGGGGTCCCCGCACCCTTGGGTGCCCCCCACCCATACCCTGACTGCCTGCAGGCCAGGAGCTCGTCAAGTGTGATGCCCGTGGGGGCCAGGACGAGGCAGGTGGCACTTGTCGCTGCAAGGTGAGGACGGGGGGAGCAGTGGAGTGACATCGCTGGGGACAGTGGGGGGCAGTGGGGGGCTGGGTGTTGCCATCTCCCACTGCACCAGCCTGGACCCAGGTACCCAGTCCCTGCCCTAGCACCCATCCCACCTCTGCCCCATAGCACCCAGTCCTCCCCCCATTCAGATCCCCTGAGGCAACCAGTCCCACCCCCCACAGCACCCAGTCCAGTCCCTAGGCTACCAGTCCAACCCCCCCAGTACCAATGACAACCCCCCATGGCATCCAGTCTGGTCCCCGAGGTGCACCCAGTCCCACCAGCTCCCCCAGCATCCATCCCACCCTGTGCACCCAGTGCCCCCCAATTCCCCCAGCATCCATCCCACCCTCTGCACCCA
>NC_031789.1:185139-185515 GCF_001522545.3 Parus major
TCCCCCAGCATCCATCCCACCCTCTGCACCCAGTGCCCCCCAATTCCCCGCTCACCCCTGCCCGCCCTGTGCCCCCAGCCCAACGTCCGTGGCCGGCTCTGTGACTCCTGTGCCGCTGGCACCTTCCACCTGAGCGCTGCCAACCCCGCGGGCTGCCTGCCCTGCTTCTGCATGGGGCTGTCCCGCTCCTGCGCCAGCTCCGCCTGGCACCGCCACCAGGTACCTGCAGCATGGGACAGGCTGTGCCATCCTGGACCGTGTCATGTCTTGTCATTGTCTTGATGTGTTACTCCATGCCATGCCATGTTGTGCCATGTTGTGCCATGTTGTGCCATGTTGTGCCATGTTGTGCCATGCCATAGCAGTGCCATGCCGT
>NC_031789.1:185765-186599 GCF_001522545.3 Parus major
TGCCATGCCATAGCAGTGCCATGCCGTGCCGTGTTGTGCCATGTTGTGCCATGCCGTGCCATGGCAGTGCCATAGCAGTGCTGTGTTGTGCCATGCTGTGCCATGTCTTGCAGTGATGTGCCATCATACATGGTGCCATGCCATGTGGTGCCCTGCCGTGCCAGGTGCTGTCATGATACACGTTACCATGTCATTGTGTGGTGTGTCACGTTAGCTGTGCCATGCCATGCTGTGCCATGATGTCATGCCACCCTTGCCATGCCATGCTGTGCCATTTAGTGCCACCTAATACAACATACATGTTGTGCCTCGTCATGGCACCTGTGCCAGGCCAGGCCATGCCCACCACCATCCCTCCCCCAGGTGTTGCTCAGCTCTGAGGACTCGGCGCCGCTGCCCCTGGCCAACGCGTCAGGCTCACGGCTGGTGGGGGCCGTGCCACACTTCGTGTCCCCACGGGAGCTGTACTTCGATGCCTTCCAAAAGCTGCCACGAGGCGTTCACTACTGGGTGCTGCCTGCACCCTTCGCTGGGGACAAGGTGACACAGCCGCTCCCGGGGACACCTCTGCCCCTTCGCGTGTCCCCACCGCCCAGTTCAGGGAGTGGGTGACCCCCGAGTGTCCCCACAGGTGACAGCATATGGGGGGGAGCTGCGGTACACAGTGACACACCGGGCCCCGGCTGGCACTCCCCTGCCCTCCTGGCACCCTGACGTCCTGCTCCAGGGCAATGGGATCCTCCTGGAGCACTTCTCCAGTGCCACCTTTCCAGCTGGTGTCCCCACCACTGTCACTGTGCCTATCCGTGAGGTGAGAGGGGTCCCCGTGTGACA
>NC_031789.1:186819-194659 GCF_001522545.3 Parus major
TGGGGAGGGGTTTGTCTGGGGGTCCCAGGGGTCAGCCTGGGTGCCATGGGGAGCTGACCCTGGATGCCCCAGGGGCTGAGCTGGGTGCAGTAGGGGATGGCAGCCCCTATGTCACCCTGGTGTGGCACAGGGAGCCTGGCGCCGCACGGATGGGCACGATGCCACCCGCGAGCACCTCCTGATGGCCCTGGCCGACGTGGACCTGTTCATGATCCGCGCGTCCTACTCGGAGCAGCCAGAGGAGAGCAGGTGAGTTCCTCGTGGAGTCAGGAGGGGACACAGCAGGATGGCAGTGCAGTGCTGACTTCTCCTCTGGCCCTGCAGACTGGCTGATGTCACCCTGGACGTGGCAGTGCCACACGCTACCGGCCGCCCGCCTGCGCTGGAGGTGGAGGATTGTGCCTGCCCCCCTGGGTACCGCGGGGCCTCCTGCCAGGTGAGAGCCTTCACCGCCAGGTCCCCTCACTGCCACCGTGGGAACGCTGAGCCGTGTCCCACCCCTGTGCCACCGTGTCCCCTCTAGGACTGTGACACTGGCTACACCCGCAGCACCGCCGGGCTCTACCTGGGCACCTGTGAGCCGTGCCAGTGCCACGGCCATGCCAGCGAGTGCCACCCTGACACCGGCGTCTGCCAGGTCAGCTGGGGACAGCCAGGGGACACCCCGGGGACCCCCGTGGCAGGGACACCAATGCCATCACCCCCTTTCTTTACAGGGCTGCCGGGATCACACGGAGGGTCCCCAGTGTGACAAGTGCCAAGCTGGCTACTATGGCGATGCCACCCGGGGCACCCCGGGTGACTGCCAGCCCTGTCCCTGCCATGGACCCCATGGGGACACCCAGTAGGTGCCGTTCTGTGGTGTGTCACATCTCCGAGGATGCTGACCGGGAGTCACCTGTCCCTTTGTCCCCTCCACAGAGTGACAGCAATCTGCTTTGAGGACACTGATGGGCAGCCTACCTGCAGTGCCTGCGCCCCAGGGCACAGTGGCCGCCTCTGCGAGAGGTGACAGGGATGCCAAGGTGGGGCAGGGAGTGTTTTTGGGGTGAACACTCCTCTCACTGCCTCATTCTGGTTTGTCCCACCGTAGGTGCTCGCCCGGGTACGTGGGGGACCCGCCGCGGGGGGAGCCGTGCCGAGGTGAGTGTCACAGGGCAGGGACGGAGCGGTGTCCCTGTGGTGGCACTAGGGAGGATTGTGGCTGACTGTGTGTCACCCCTCAGTGCCTGGTGTCCCCGGTGTGCCGTGCCAGTGTGACCCACGTGGCAGCACCAGCGAGGGCTGCGATGCCAACGGGCAGTGTTACTGCAAGGTGAGCCTTGTGTGTGTGTCCCCAACCCCAGGAGGGGTGACAGGGCAATGTCACCATGCTGAATTCCCCTGCAGGCTAACGTGGAAGGTCCCCGTTGTGCCACGTGCCGTCCCCACCACTTCCACCTGAGCGGGGATGAGCCGGCCGGGTGCCTGCCCTGCTTCTGCATGGGCATCGTTCAGCACTGCACCAGCACTGCCTACGCCCGTGGCACCGTGAGTGTACCCTGTCGTCCCCACGTGTCCCCAGGGTGTCCCCAGGGTGTCCCCAGGGTGTCCCCAGCTGTCCCACACCCCTCTCACCCCTCGATCTCACAGATCCGGACGTCCTTTGCCTCGGGGGATGCCCAGGGGTTCTCCCTGGTGAACCGCCAGCGCAGCACCCACGTGAGCAGCGGCTTTGGGGTGCAGCTGGGGCACCCCCAGCCTCACCTGACCTACGAGCGCTTCAGGGAGCTGCCCCCTGACTCCTACTACTGGCAGCTGCCACCCCCCTACCAGGGAGACAAGGTAACAGGGGGACTCCTGGCAGGACCCATGGGAGCCATGGGAATGCCCTGCCAGGGGCTGCACCCTTCCCCATGGACACCCTGGGCACTGCTGGGGAGGGGGAACGGACACGGCCTCCTTGTCCCTGCCCTTCTTTTTCTTCTTCCCCTTCTCCTTTCCCTTTTCCCCTTTTCTCATATCTGTCACCTTCTTCATCCTTGTTCTGTGCCATCCCCTGTCCCCATCATCATCCCCATTCTTTTCTTTGTCCTCCTTCCCCATCCCATCCTCTGCCCATCCATCCTCATCCCTGTCCTCTTTCTTTCCCCTGTCCCCTTCCACTTTCTCGTCTTCCTTTTCACTCTCCTCTTCCTCATCTCTATTTCATCTCACCACCTTCCCCATCCCTGTCCCCACCATGTCCATCCTCTCCCTCTTCCCTTTGCCCATCCCATCTCGTCCCAGCCCTTCCCTTTCCCACTGCCATCCTAATCCCTCCCGTCTCCTGGGGCAGGTGGGTTCCTATGGTGGCCGGCTCCGCTACACCCTGACCTACACCCCGGGGGGACAGGGAGCCGCCCTGCCCGACGCCGACATCCAGATCACGGTAAGGGGGTGCTGGCTGGGGTGGGACAGGGACACCCCCGGTGACAGCAGGACCCCCTGAGCCCCTTGGCCCTCTTGTCCGCAGGGCAATGACATCACACTGGTGGCCTACCAGCCCAGCCTGCCCCCGCGGACCCCCCAGGCCTTCGAGATCATTTTTCGGGAGGTAGGAGGTGGTGGGCAGCTTTTGTTCCTGGTGTCCCCCTTTCCCAGAGTGTGTCCCCCACCAAGCCCCTGTTCCTGCAGCAATACTGGCAGCGGCCGGACGGGCAGCCAGCGACACGGGAGCACCTGCTGATGGCACTGGCTGACCTGGATGAGATCCTCATCCGAGCCACCTACTCCACGAGCACAGCCGTGGCCACCATCGCCGACGTGGCCATGGACACGGCTGTGCCCCCCCAGCCCGGCTTGCCCCCAGCCCCCGAGGTGGAGGAATGTCGTTGTCCCCCCGGATACCACGGGCTGTCCTGCCAGGTGAGCCCAGTCCCTCCCAGTGTCACCCTATCACCCCCATCACCTCGCTACCCTCCTCCCCAGTATCTCCTCATCATCGCCCCGATCACCCCCCAGCATTCCATCATCCCTCCAGCATCCCCCATCATCATCATCCCTCCATGCTCTCATCCCCCTATCAAACCCATCACCATCCCATCAGCCTCACCCCCATCACCCCTCCATTCTCCCCTCCAGTGTCACCCCCTCATCATCTTTCAACACCCCCCAGCATCCCCCCATCACCCCCATCATCCCTCCATCATTGTACCATCATCACCACCAGCAGTGCCATCATTGCCCATCAGCCCCCAGCACCCCCCCAGTATCCCCAGCATCCCCCCATCACACCCCATCACCTCCCATATCACACCCCATCATCACCCCTACCACGCTCCCACCCAGCATCACACCCAGCACCCTTCATCAACCCCCCAGCACACCTATCATCATCCACCTGTCCCCCAGTCCCCTCCCTCATGTCCTCATCACCTTTCAGCATCCCTGGCATCCCCACATCGTCCCCATGATCACCCCCATCCCCCCATCAGCCTCATCACCCCTTCAGCATCCCCCCGGTGTGACTGTGGCTGTCCCTCCTCGCAGGACTGTGCCCCTGGGTACACTCGCACCGGTGGGGGTCTGTACCTGGGGCATTGTGAGCTGTGCGAGTGCAACGGCCACTCCGAGAGCTGCCACCCCGAGAGCGGCGCCTGCTCCGTAAGGCCCCGCATTCCAATCGTTTTTGGGGGTGCTGTGGTGTTACCCCAGCCGTGACACCCCCAATTTGTGCCCCCACTGTCCCCCAGGGATGCCTGCACAACACGGCAGGGGACTTCTGTGACCAGTGCGCCCCCGGCTTCTACGGGGACGCCAGTGCTGGGACCCCCGAGGACTGCCAGCCCTGCGCCTGTCCCCTCCCATACCCTGAAAACCAGTGGGTGTCTGCACTGGGCTGGGGGTGCTGGGCTAGGGGTGCTGGGGAAGGGACGTGCCCTCACTTTGCTCCATCCCTGCAGGTTTTCCAGGACCTGTGAGAGTCTGGGAGGCAGCGGGTACCGCTGCACCGCCTGTGAGCCGGGCTACACTGGGCAGTACTGCGAGCGGTGAGGCTGCTGGCACCCCAAAACCTGCCCCAAAAACCCACCCCATGGGCTCATCCCAATATACCCCCTGCCAGAACCAACCCAAATGTACCCCTCCAAACACCAGCTCCATGGGCTCACCCCTGTGTACCCACTCTGCTATACCTGCCCTGATGGGTTCACTGCCATATGCTCTCCAGTACACCCACCCCAATCAGCCACCATAATGTTCTCCTGCTGTACCCCCACGATGCACTCACCCCAACCAGTTCAGCTCAGATTTTCCATCCTAAAGGGCTCAGCCTGACATACGCACCCCAATACAGTGCACCTCCCTGATGGCTTCACCCCAATAGAGACACCCCAAAGTGCCCACCTTGATACAGTCACCACACTGCTGTAGCCATCCTGATGTGCTCACCCCAAAATACCCACCCTGTGTACAAAGATGAACACCCCAAAATACCCACCCTGTGTACCCCAAAATGCTCATCCCCGTACCCACCCCAACGGACATCCTCCCACTTGCACCCCGCTGTGTTCCCACGAACGCGTTGTCCCGTTGTTCCCCGCAGCTGTGCCCCGGGTTACACGGGTGACCCCACGGTGCGGGGACAGCTCTGTGTCCCCGCGGGGCCCCGTCCTGCGCTGGCCGTGCGTGTGCACCCCCCGCGCAGCTCGGTGCCGCAGGGCAGCGCGCTCACCCTGCGCTGCCACGCCACCGGGGACCCCCCGCTCTACTACCACTGGGTGCGAGAGGACGGGCAGCCCCTCCCCGCGGGCGCCCAGAGCCGCCGACAAGGTACCGGGTGGCTCCGGGGGGGACATCGGGGTGTCCCCAAGGTGTGGGGGGTCACCTGCCTGTCCCCCCAGGTGAGGAGCTGCACTTCCCCAGCATCCAGCCCTCTGAAGCCGGTGTCTACGTCTGCTCCTGCCGCAACCTTCGGCACAGCAATGCCAGCCGCGCCGAGGTCATCGTCACCGGTAGGTCGTTGTCACCGAGGGCGGGGACGTGCACAGAGGGGAGGCGGGAGCACGGCTCACCTCTCTGTGTGGACACAGAAACCCCCGACAAGCCCATCACCGTCACCGTGGAGGAGAAGCGGGTGCAGCGGGTGCAGCCTGGGGCCGATGTCACCTTTGTCTGCACTGCCAAGAGCAAGGTGAGGGGAAGGGGACACAGCATGGCGCTCCTGGGTGTGTGCAGGGACATTCAGGGTGTGGAGATGCCCCCGGGTGCCCACCTGGTCCTACAGAGCACAGGGACAGCTGTGCCCATATGTACCCCCAAATCCCCTTGGCTCCTTACCTAGCTCTGTGGGAGATCCCTGGGGGCCCTGTGCCCACCTCTCCCCCATGGGTGCACAGCTGGGCACGTGCCCCTTCATGTGCCCATCCAGTGGCCTCAGGCCTCCCCACCTCTGTCCCCCCAGTCTCCCGCCTACACCCTGGTGTGGACACGGCAGAACCACGGGACGCTGCCGGCAGGTGCCGTGGATTTCAACGGGATCCTGACACTGCGCGGGGTGCGGCCCCAGGACGCCGGAGTTTACATCTGCACCGGCTCCAACATGCTGGACATGGACCAGGGCACCGCCACGCTCTACGTCCAGGGTGAGCCCTGCCACCGTGGCTCACCCCGTGGTGATGGGGTGATGGGCAGCACCAGGGGATGGGCACACACAGTGCCAAGGCACCCGGGGGATGGGCACACACAGTGCTTGGCCCCCAGATGCTGGGTGTGATGGGCACGTTTGCTGTTAGGATGTCAATGCCCAGATGCCAGGGTGATGGGTTTGCTGGGTGCTCAGTCCTTAAGGTGATGGGCACACTCACCACCCTGGCTCTGTGGTGACGGTGCCCAGGTGCTGCAGTGATGGGCACATTAAATGCCCAGACACCGGAGCGGTGGGCACACATGGTGCCCAGACAGGGGCAGGTTTGGTGCCTAGATGCCAAGGTGATGGGTAGGCTTGGTGCCCTCACACCAGGGTGGTGGGCACACTCCCCTGAGACCCACCCCCTCCCGCAGCTGCCTCGAAGACTCAGATGTTCTATGGACCCGTTGAGTTCATGGAGGGGCACAGACCGGGTAAGTCACCGGGGGAGGGTTCCTGGGGGTCCGCACGCTCCCCCCACCGCTGCATGCCAGGACTCCACATGCGCCCTGCTGCTGGCTCTGCCACGCCACCCTGCTTTGCACTGCCCCACCGCCTGGAGACAGCACCGGGGGGGGCCTGGCGAGCCCTAAGCCCCCCCGGCTCTCACCGCAGCCGGCTCCGCCAGCGCCCCCACCGCCACCGTGGAGCCGGCACAGCTGAGCGTGGCACCGGGGCAGCCAGCCGAGTTCCGCTGCCTTGGCACCGGCAGCCCCCAGCCCACCCTTGAGTGGCTCGGTAGGTGCCTGGTGGGGATGGGGGGACAGCAGGACCGGGCGGGGGGACGCAGTGAGCAGGGCTGATGGCAGGCCACGTCCCTGCAGGTGCGCTGCCACCGCAGGCTGTGGTTCAGGGGGGGACGCTGCGTTTCGGCGCTGTCGAGCCTGCCAACACGGGGCACTACGAGTGCCAGGCGAGGAGCAGCGCTGGGCAGCACACGGCACGTGCCTTCCTCCATGTGCAAGGTGAGTGACATCATCATTGTCCCCGTCACCCCGCTGTCCCTTTCATCCCCATCATCTTCATCATCAGTCACCCCATTTTCCTCATCATCCCCATCATTTCCATCATCCCTGTCACCTGATCATTCCCATCACTGCTGTCATGTCCATCGCCCCCATTGTCCCCACCTCCCCTCTGCCCCTGCCCTGACCCCCTCCTCGCAGACGCGGGCACCCCCCAGGTGCAGGTGAGCCCGGAGCGGACAGAGGTGCAGGAGGGCTCCACGGTGCGGCTCTACTGCCGAGTCTCGGGGTCCCCCACTGCCACCATCACCTGGGAGAAGCAGGGGGGTGCTCTGCCGCCACAGGTGAGCAGGGTGCTGGCACCTGTGAGTGCTCCATGGGGTGTGGGTGTGTGCCACAGGTGCCACTGACACCCACTCTTGTGCCACAGTCCCGCACCGAGCACGGTGACATCGCCACGCTCGTCATCCCTGCTGTGACGGCAGCTGATGCCGGCATCTACATCTGCATGGGCACCAGCGCCGCTGGCACAGCCCGTGCCACCATCGAGGTGGCTGTGGTGCCAGGTGAGGAGGCTGGGGGACACCAGAGGTGTCTGGGGGTGATTTTGGTGGGGGGACCCCCCGTCATGTCGCCCCTTTCATCGCCAGGGGTGACGCTGCCTGTCCGCATTGAGTCCTCGTCCCCATCCGTCATCGAGGGACAGACCCTGGACCTGGACTGTGTGGTGGCAGGACCCAGCTCTGCCACCGTGACGTGGTACAAGCGTGGGGGCTCGCTGCCTGCTGGCCACCAGGTAGGGCAGAGCAGGGTGGGCAGCGCCCCAAACGCTGCCCTGTTCCCTGCTGTGTGACACCAAAGCATGTCCCCAACTGCAGGTTTCAGGGTCCCGGCTTCACGTCCCCCACATGACGGCAGCTGATTCAGGGGAGTACGTGTGCCGGGCAAGCTTGGGGACCACTGTCCGGGAGGCATCTGTCATTGTCACCGTCATGGCTGCATCAGGCTCATCCTATGGTGAGTCTGGGCTCTGGAGGGAACAGGCGGTCCCCAACAGATGGTCACAGCTCTGTCCTCCTCTGCAGGACCACCAACTTCAGGTGTCCCTGTCCGGATCGAGGCATCCTCGTCCACCGTGGCCGAGGGACAGACCCTGGACCTCAACTGCATCGTGGCCGGGCAGGGACAGGCCACTGTCACCTGGTACAAGCGCGGGGGGTCCCTCCCA
>NC_031789.1:196527-205461 GCF_001522545.3 Parus major
ACAGGCCACTGTCACCTGGTACAAGCGCGGGGGGTCCCTCCCAGCCAAGCACCAGGTAGGGGACACTGAGGAGCATTTTGGGGTGGAAAAGGGACTTTGGTGGTGTTGGGTTTATGTCCCCATTCTCATGTGTCACCCCTCCAGGTGTCTGGCACCCGCCTGCGCATCCCCCAGGTGACAGCAGCCGATTCAGGGGAGTACGTGTGCAGGGTGACATCAGGCGGTGTCACACATGAGACCTCCCTCATCATCACCATCCAGACTGGCGCTGGCTCCTCTTACGGTACCGGGGTTGGGTGAGAGGTGACACAGGGACATGGTGAGGACACAGTGGTGACCCTATGGACCCTATTGTCACCCCCCAGCTGTCGGTGTCACACCACCAGTGAGGATCGAGACCTCCTCCGCTGCTATTAGCGAGGGACAGACGCTGGAACTCAACTGCATGGTGGCAGGACAGGGTCACCCTCATGTCACCTGGTACCGGCGCAATGGGGCTCTGCCACCAAACAGCCAGGTGGGACATGGGGGAGGTGGCTTTGCCCAGCAGGCCACAACCCTCAATCAGGTACTTATGTGTCCCCAACCTGTCATGTCCCCAGGTGTCAGGGACCCGCCTGCGCCTTGCCAAAGTGGCAGTGGCCGATTCAGGGGAGTATGTGTGCCGGGTGACCCTGGGGACCGTCACCCAGGAGGCATCTGTCATTGTCACCGTGCCCAGCAGTGCTGACACCTATTACAGTGAGTGTGAGAGAGGGCAGCGCTTGGGGACCGTTTGGTGTCACCTTGGTGATAAACATTCCCTTTCCCCGTTCTCCCCCAGCCTCTGGCATTTCCCAGCCCCTCCGCATCGAGTCCTTGTCCTCGGCCATCGCCGAGGGACAGACCCTGGACCTCAACTGCGTGGTGGCAGGGTCTGGCCCCACCACCGTGACGTGGTACAAGCGTGGTGGCTCCCTGCCCGTTGGCCACCAGGTAGGGGACAGGGGAGGCTCACAATTCACATGAATTTGTCCCTTCCCCTGCTCTGCGGTGCTGATTTGTCCCCCAATTGTTCCCTCCAGGTGTCGGGCACCCGCCTGCGCATCCCCCAGGTGACAGCAGCCGATTCAGGGGAGTACGTGTGCAGGGTGACATCAGGTGGTGTCACACAGGAGACATCCCTCGTTGTCACCATTGATGATGGAGACAACCCATCCCACCGTGAGTGCCACCCTCCAGGGGACAGGTTCCCACTGGTGTCAGGGACCACTGGGGCCATTCACCCTCAACCCTGCCCATGCAGCCACCGGTGTCACGCCACCCATCCGCATTGAGTCCTCGGCGTCCTCTGTCACCGAGGGACAGACTCTGGACCTGGACTGCGTGGTGGCTGGCCAGGGACAGGCCACCATCACCTGGTACAAGCGCGGTGGGGCCCTCCCAGCCAAGCACCAGGTGAGTGGGGACACCGATGGGGTGGGGGATGGTGGTTGCTGTGCGTGGCTGAGTGATGCCACCACCTTCTGTTGCGATGTCCCCAGATTTCGGGGTCCCGGCTGCGGCTGTCACAGCTCTCGGTGGCTGACTCAGGAGAGTACGTGTGCCGGGCTGACACGAGCAGCGTGTCCCGCGAGGCCGCTGTGTCTGTCACTGTCACCTCCCGTGACAGCTCCAGCTACCGTGAGTGCAGCCACAGGGGGAGGGAGCATGTTGGGGGGAAATGGGTGATGTGAGTGATCTCGTGGCCTCTCTGTCCTTTTGTCCCCTCAGGTCTGCAGAGCCCCATCATCTCCATCGACCCACACAGCATGGCAGTGGCACCAGGAGAAGATGCCACCTTCAAGTGCCGCATCCACGATGGCGCCCGGCCTGTCAACATCACCTGGCGCATGGGGCCTGGCCAACACTTCCAAGGTATGGCGGTCTCCAGGGTGGCCCTGGCATGGCCCCAGGGTGGCCCTGGTGCTGACGGTTCCTCCTTGCCCAGACAATGTGAAGATCAGTGCCAATGGCTCAGTCATCTCCATCACCAGTGCCCATGTGGGCAACCAGGGCGCCTACCACTGCGTGGCCTCCAACCGCTTCGGCATCGCCAGCAGCGTCGTCAACCTCGTGGTGCAAGGTATGAGGTGGCCAGGGCTGTCCTGTCAGTGTCTCCATGTGCTCCAGGGGTCCCCAGGGCACTGGTGTTCCCATTCCCACGTCCTCCGTATGCTCCAGGTGCAATGTCCCCATCCCCATGCAGATGTCCTCCATGGGCTTCAGAGATGTTGAGATGTCGTGTCCCCATCCACACACTCATGCTCATTTCCTCCTATGCTCCCAATGCTCCCGGGGTGATGGGTGCCCCTATGGCACCTTCATGGTGGTGTCCCTATCCCCACCCCAATGTCCTCCTCCTTCTCCAGGTGCCCCCGTGGTGTCAGTGATGCCACCAGGCCCTGTGACAGTGAAGGAGGGCAAATCCCTGAGCCTGGAGTGCCTGGGCCGGGGTGAGCCACGGCCACTGGTACGTTGGAGCCGGCTGGGCTCCCGGCAGAAGGTGGAGCACCAGACACTGCTGCACATGGACAGCCAGGCCATCCTGCAGGTGAGGGGGCACCCAGGGGCACCATGGGGCACCGGGCAGTGCCGGGTGCTCATCCCCACCCTGTGCCCCCCCAGCTCTCACCAGCCAAGCCGGAGCACGCCGGGACCTACGTGTGCACGGCGCACAGTGCCCTGGGCTCGGCGCAGGCACGGGTGGATGTCAGAGTGGAGTCAGCGCAGCGGCACCCTGGGGCCCCCGAGGTCACCGCTCCATCCACGGTCACCGTGGTGGCCGGGGACACGGCCACGCTGCACTGCATGGCCAGAGGTATGGGGAGCCTGCAGGATGGCGGTGGAGAAGGGATGCCCTCAGCACTACGTGACACCACGGTGCGGTCCTAGGTGACCCAGTGCCCCGGATCGAGTGGTCCAAGCTGCGGGCACCCCTGCCCTGGCAGCATCGCGTGGTGAACGGCAGCCTGGTCATCCCTCGTGCCGCGCAGCAGGACTCGGGCCAGTACATCTGCAACGCCAGCAGCCCTGTCGGTTCCACCGAAGCCTTTGTCACCCTCGATGTGGAGAGTAAGAAGGGGACAGCAGGGGGTTGTGGTGCCCCTGGGTTCCTGCTGCCACCTCCACTGTGGCCATCACCCATCCTTCCTCTGCATGTGGCCACCTCTATGGCCACTTCCACCCAGCTCTTCCTCACGGGACCATCCTCGCTCCATCACAGCACCCGTCCTCCTCTCTCATGCTCCTGTCAAACTCCATCACCAGCCCTTCCCATGGCTGTGCCCACCTGCTTGTCCCATCCCTGTGCACATCCCTCTCCTCTTCTGCTCTCTTACCTATCCATCTATCCATTCACTGTGGATCCATCCACGGCTCATCCATCCCACCTCAAACCCATCTCTCTATGTCTGCTCATATCTCTCCTTCCATCTCTTCCTCATGGCTCCATCCAACTCTCATCCATCCCAACGCACACCCATCTCCACCAACCCCCACACCCCTCACCGACACCCTCCTTGCCCCACTGACCCGTTCCTGGCCCCATCGTGGCTGACGGTTGCCCCCATCCCGCAGCACCTCCATATGCCACCATCGTGCCGGAGGACACAGCGGTGCAGGCGGGTGACACGCTGCAGGTGCAGTGCCTGGCCCACGGCACCCCCCCGCTGCACTACACCTGGGACAAGGTGAACGGCAGCCTCTCCACACGTGTGGCCCACCGTGCTGGCCTCCTGCGCCTCGGCCCCGCGGCCCCTGCTGACACCGGCACCTACCGCTGCCTCGTCACCAACCGCATCGGCACTGCCGAGGCCTTTGCCCGTGTGGCTGTTCATGGTGAGCCCACCCCTGGCCTGGGTGCCCTTGGTGCTCCACACTGGGTGCTGGCAGCGCTGCCGGCTGCCCTCAGAGCTCTGCATCCTGCCCAAGCAATCCTGGTGCTGAGGGGCACTGCTGGGGCTCCACGTCCCGCCTGGGTGGTGCTACTGGGTCTAAATCCCACCCCGCTTGTCCTGGTGTTGCTGGGTACCACCGGGGCTCTGCATCCCTCAGGGGTGATGCAAGTGCCTCTGAGTACCACCGGGGCTCTGCATCCCTTCCAGGTGATGCTGGTGAAGGTGGGGACGTTGCTGGCGGTCCCTTGGTGGTGCGGGTGACACCGGAGAGCCTCGTCAAGGGGGTGGGTGGCACTGCCGAATTCACCTGCTCTGTCTCCGGGGACCCCCGTGCCCATGTGGAGTGGCTGAAGGAAGGTGGGGAGCTGCCCCCCACCCACAGCACGCGGGACGGGGTGCTCCGGTAAGGAACACGGGACAGGGAGGTGGGACCCCCACACTGGTCCCCCATGGGGTCCCTCACCCTGGCTGTGTCCCTGGTCCCCCATGGGGTCCCTCACCCTGGCTGTGTCCCTGCAGGATGCCAGAGCTGGCCTCGGGGGCACAAGGCGTGTACGTGTGCCGGGCCACTGCCCCAGGAGGGCAGGCAGAGGACAGAGCCACCCTCACTGTCCAGGGTAGGAGCATCACCCTGGCACCAGGGCACACGCCCACCCCCTGAGCTGTCCCCCACCACCAAGGGCATCCTGGGACCCTCATGTCCTGCCACCAAGGGGCACCCCAGCACCTTCCATTCCCCTACACACACAGGCACCTTGATACCCCCCAATGACCATGGTGACCCCGAATCTCTCCTCAAGCCTGCAGGCACCCCAGTGCCCCCAACCCTTCCCCATGCCTGTGGACACCCTGACACAATCGGTCTCCACACTCACAGACACTCCAGTGCCCCCTGTCTCTTCCCACACCCGTGACCACCCTGGTACCCCCCATGTCTCCCCATGCTCACAAGGACTCCCAACACCTCTGGCCTCTCCCCATTCCCACAGCCACTCCAATTGTTCCACATCCCCCCAGGAACCCCATTTCTCCCCGTCTCCTACTCCACTGCCAGGCCGCAATGCCTGCCCTGTACCAGGGGTTCACCCCAAATCCCCCCTGTCCCCCAAGCTCTCCCCAGGGCCCTGATCAACATCCGGACCACGGTGCAGACGGTGCTGGCAGGGACAACAGTGGAGCTGGAGTGCCTGGGCTTGGGGGAACCCCGTCCCCATGTCACCTGGAGCAAGGTGGGGGGTCGCATCCGCCCCGGGGTGCTGGTCCGCGCTGGCACCCTCACCATGGAGCAGGTGGAGCGGGCGGATGCTGGGCAGTACCGCTGCACCGCCACCAACGCCGTGGGCACTGTCCAGTCCCACGTCATCCTCCACGTGCAAGGTGAGCACAGGGATGCGCAGCTGGGGACACACACTGTGTCACTGCGAGGTGGTGACGCTTTTGTGTGTCCCCAGCTGCTCCTCAAATCGCTGGGCAGCCAGAGGTGAAGGAGGTGTCCCTTGGATCAGCAGCTGTTTTGCCGTGCTTGGCGTCTGGCTTCCCGGTGCCAGAGATCACCTGGAGCAAGGTGAGCTGGAGGGGTGCAGGGTGGTGGTGGGCAGGGTTGTGGGGGCTGCTCGTGGGTGCTGACTCCCCTCTGCTGTGGCACAGCTGGAGGGGGAGCTGCCGGCGGGTGCCAGGGTGCAGGGGAACGTGCTGACACTGCCAGCTGTGCGCCCCGAGGATGCCGGCGTCTACACCTGCGTGGCCTCCAACCACCGTGGCCAGCAGACAGCTTACTATGTGCTGAAGGTCCAAGGTGAGGACAGACAGAGGGACGGGTGGATGGATGGGAGTGGGGGTGCCCTGCCCCTCCTCACCTCCCCATCCCTGCAGAGCACGTGGTCCCCTATTTTGGGCAGTCGCCCCGCTCCTTCCTCCCCCTGCCCACCATCAAGGACGCCTACAAGAGGTTTGAGATCCTCATCACCTTCCGACCTGATGCTGCTGATGGTGAGCCCTGTGCTCCGTGTGTCCTCTGTGTCCCCCTTCATGTCCCCTCCATCATTTTCCCTTCTCGGCTTTCATCCTCCCCTCCCTTCATGCTCCGCTTGCCATCCTTTATCTCCCATTCCCTATTCATCTGAGAGCCTCCAGTTTATGGGAGGTTTCTCCTCCATTCTGGGAGGATTTTGGAGTCCCCTAGGATGTGTCCCCCACCTCAGGATGGGAACTGTCCCATCTGATCCCCTGCCACCCCTCAGGGCTTCTCCTCTACAACGGGCAGCGGAAAAACAGCGGTGCCGACTTCATCTCTTTTGGCTTGGTGGGTGGACGCCCCGAATTTAGGTGAGACCTATGAGTGGGTGCTATGGGAGAGGTGGGAGATGGATGCCAGCACCCACCCACACCCCGTGTACCCCCAAAAAATCAGGTTTGATGCTGGTTCGGGCATGGCCACCATCCGTCACCCCACAGCGCTGCGGCTGGGCGAGTACCACACGGTGCGGCTGCTCCGCAACCTCACCTGGGGCTCCCTGGGGCTGCAGGGGCACCCCACCGTGAACGGCACCTCCCAGGTACCGGTCTGGGCACCCAGGGGCAGGCGGGGGCAGGGGGCTGGAGGTGGTGCCCACCCTCTTGTGCCTGCAGGGGAGGTTCCAAGGGCTGGATCTGAACGAGGAGCTGTACCTGGGCGGGTACCCCGACATCAGCGCTGTGGCAAAGACGGGGCTCAGCCGGGGTTTCGTGGGTGAGTGAGGGGTTTTGGGGGGCACCAGGGGGAGGGGACGCTGGGCATCATGTGACAGTTCTGTTCATCTCCACCACCCCACAGGCTGTGTGCGCCAGCTCCGCATCCAAGGGGAAGAGGTGGCCTTTGGGGACATGGACCTCCAGGCACACGGTGTCACCAATTGTCCCACCTGCCAGGACCAGCCGTGCCAGGTGAGGATGGAGGGGAGGAGGTGATGCCCACCCATCCCTGCCCACTGCTGACACCCAGGTCCCCTCTCACCCAGAACGGCGGCGTGTGCCAGGACGATGAGAGTGGCACCTACGTCTGCCGATGTCCCCATGGCTTCACCGGCAGCAACTGCGAGTACTCGCAGGCTTTGCACTGTCACCCAGGTAGGTGACACCACTCCCTACGTGGGGACATCATCCCAGGTCCCTTCAGAATGGCTGCTCATGGCTTCTCACCCCACAGAGGCGTGTGGGCCTGATGCCACCTGCGTCAACCGGCCGGATGGGCAGGGCTACACCTGCCGCTGCCACCTGGGCAAGACTGGGGAGAGGTGCACCAAGGGTGAGTGACACAGCTGAGGCACAGCTGGCACCGTCTGGGGACATGGGGAGGGGGTGAGGACCTCCCAGGAAGATGGGGACATGGCTGGAACCACGGTGGTGACATGGGGATGGGGTGGGGCTGGGCAGCACCTTGGGGACACTGTCAAGAGATAAGGACCAGCCTGGAAAGATGGGCACCATGGGGACGGAGGCTAGGGTCCCACCCTGGGGATGTAGGCTGGGTCTCACCAAGGGGTGGGGCACTGGGTCCCACTGTAGGGTTGGAGGTTGGGGATAGAGGCTGGGGGTGGATGTTGCCTGAGGATGGAGTTGGAGGTCCCACACACTGTCTGGGATGTGCAGGTGAAGTGGTGAACGTGCCCTCGTTCCATGAGGAGGGAGCCTTTGTCTCGTACCCGCCCCTCACCAATGTGCACCATGAGCTGCGGCTGGAGGTTGAGTTCCTGCCCCTGGCACCCGACGGGCTCCTGCTCTTCAGCGCTGGCAAAGCCACCCCTGTGGAGGACTTTGTGGCCTTGGCCATGATTGGTGGTCACGTCGAGTTCCGCTACGAGCTGGGCTCAGGTGGGTAGCACAGGGCAAGGGGCACTGTGGAAAGGCTGCACCGTGGACCGTGGGAGAAAGGGGGTGACACGGCATTACCAGGGTTCACTGATGTGAAAGAGGTCCCTGAGCCACAGTGGGGTCCCCTGGCACCATCGGGGTCCCCAAATGTCACCGGGATCCTTGGGAGTCATTCTGGTCCCCAAGGACACGTCTCACATCCCTGGTCGTCCCCCAGAGCCCCCCGTAACACCAGCCCCCCCTCGTCACAGGCCCGGCAGTGCTGCGGAGTGCGGAGCCGGTGGCCCTGGGCCAGTGGCACCGGGTGACAGCTGAACGGGTTCACAAGGATGGGACACTGGTGGTGGACGATGCTGCCCCGGTGAAACGCTCCTCGCCCGGCAAGAGCCAGGGGCTCAACCTGCGCAGCCCCCTGTACCTGGGGGGCACCGAGCCCCCCCTGCGCCCCCCCACCAACGCCTCCTTCCGTGGCTGCATCGGAGAGGTGAGGACCCCCCTGTGTCCCCTCGGGGGGCAGGTGACCCCCTCAGGTGCGGAGGGGATTCCCCCATACTGGAATGAACGTTCTCCCTTGGTGGGGAGGGAGGTGACCCCCACTGCTGCTCACGTGTAGGGGGGATGACCCCTCTTGGTGTCCCCTGGGGAAGATGACCCAGTTGGTGGTGTCCCCTTGGCTGGGAGGTGATCCTGTTGTTGAGGAGGTGACACGCTTTCACGTCCCCGTGTTGGAGTTCCCTCTCTGGGTTGGTGACACCTGGCTTTGGTGTCCCGTTGGTTGGAAGTGACCCACGTGGCTGGGGGATGGTGCCATCGGTGTCCCCTTGTTGATGTCCCCTCCCTGGCGAGGGGACCGTCACTGGCATCCCCTTGGCGGGGGGTGAGCGTGTCCGTGTCCCCGGAGGTGACCCTGCTGGCAGGGTGGTGACGGGCGCTGTCCCTGCAGGTGTCCATCAGCGGCAAGCGGGTCGAGCTGCGGGAGCAGTTCCTGCGCAGCCGGGGAGTGCGGCCCTGCGGCCACCGCGCCCCGTGTCGGCCGGGGACCCGCGGTGAGAGCTGGGACGGGCTGGGAGAGCGTGGTGTGTGCATGGACTGCATGGGTGTGCTGCACATTTGTGTGTGTGTGCTGCACATCTGTGTGTGTGTGTGTGTGTGTGTGTGCATGGACTGC
>NC_031789.1:206109-208184 GCF_001522545.3 Parus major
CTGTGTGTGTGTGCCTGGTGTGCCCTGCGGGGGCCGTGCCCAGGTGTGCAGTGCACTGTCACCTGTCGCCCCCAGTGACCGTGTCCCACTGTCCCCAGGCCTGCACTGTGAGGAGGAGGAGGAGGAGGAGGAGGCCGAAGGCTGTCACCCCTCCCGGCCCTGCCTGCACGGTGGCTCCTGTGTCCATGGCTCCTGCCACTGCCCCCCTGGACACAGTGGGGCCCGCTGCCAGCACCGTGAGGGGACAGCAGAGGGACATGGGGGGACACCTGGGGACACAGGGCACATGCAGGGACACTGCCAGCACAGTGAGGGGGAACACATGAAAGGGCAAGGGAGACACCTGGGGACACTTGAGGATGCAGAGGGACATCTCAGGTCACTGAAGGACATGGGGGGAAAAGGAAAGACATGGGGACACCCAGGGACACAAGGGACACGCACACTTGGGGACATTTGGACATTCTTAGTGATATTTGGAGACAGTTTGCAACATGTGGGGACATGAGGGAAACTTGGGAACATGGGGAGACACTTGGGGACATGGGAGGAGGTCACTTGGGGACACTTGGCAAACATTTGGGGACTTGGGGGGAACACAGATGGGGACACCTGACAACATAGGGGGACACCTGGGGAACATAGGGGGACACCTGGGGGTCCCTGGAGACCCTTGGGGATTGGCTGGGAACACAGAGGAACACCTGGGTACACGACAGGGAATACTTGGGAATACTTGGGAATAATTGAACCTGGGAACTTGGGGGACATCTGGGGACACTGTTGAGGATATGCACTTGGGGAATACCTGGGGATACCTGGGAACATCTGGAGACGTCTGGGGACATGGTGGGGGACACTTGGGGGTACCCAGGGGATGCATGCCCTCCTTTTACCCCTTCTTCTCCCACAGGCTCAGCACTGGCAGAGC
Source organism: Parus major (assembly GCF_001522545.3). Taxonomy (NCBI): domain Eukaryota; kingdom Metazoa; phylum Chordata; class Aves; order Passeriformes; family Paridae; genus Parus; species Parus major. Next base: position 207,041 of record NC_031789.1, read on the forward strand.
TGGAGCAGGACTGGCAAGAGGGCAGCGGTGGTGGCGGTGGGTCCCTGCACCCATTTCCCCTTTTTCCCCCCAAAACGCAGGTGGGGCCCCCTCCTTCCATCCCCCCTGACCCCCCATCTTTCCCCAGATGCCCCTGGGCAGTTCAGCGCCGTGTTCCAGGACGGATCCTACCTGGCCCTTCCCGGGCACCTCTTCCCTCGTGGGTGAGTGACACAGGACACCCTGAGCGGGTGCTGCACCCCTCCCGTGGCACCCTCCTGTTTCTGGGGTGCTGCACTCCCCCCACGGCATCACCCCCTTTTTGGGTGCTGCCCCTCACCACCCCTCCCTCCCCTCCCCTTGCAGCCCCCCCGAGGCTCCCGAGACCATCGAGCTGGAGCTGCGGACGCGCAGCGCGCAGGGGCTGCTGCTGTGGCACGGCGCGGTCAGCGGGGACAGGGGGACAGGGGGGCACCGGGCTGTGAGACCCCGCGGGGTGGGGGTCCGGGTGCCCCCTGCTCACCTCGCACTGCACCCGCAGGAGCCCGGTGAGGGTGGCAAAGCCAAAGATTTCCTTGGCCTCGGGTTGAAGGATGGGCACCTGGTGTTCAGGTGAGACCACGGTCCCCCGGTGAGCCCCACACGGTGCCCCCAAGGTGCCCCGCACGCTGACACCGAGCCCCCACAGGTACCAGCTGGGCAGTGGCGAGGCCACCATCGCCTCTGAAGATCCCATCAATGACGGCGAGTGGCACCGGGTGACAGTGACAAGGTGGGCGGGGTGCTGGGCGTGGGGGGTAGGGGTGGGCTTGGGGTGCAGGTGCTGACCGTGCCCCGCAGACAGGGCCGGCGTGGGCAGCTCCAGGTGGACGGAGAGGAGCCAGTGAGTGGGGAATCACCCGGATCCAACGTCATGGCCAACACACAGGGCAACATCTACGTGGGTACGTGGGGACATGGGGACACCGGGGAGCATGGCGTGGATGGGCTGGGACACAAATGGACATGGGGTGGATGTGGGATGGATGGGGTGAGGCATGGGATGGCACAGGGGATGGACACGGGGTGGATGTGGGATGGACACAGGGTAGATGTAGGATGGACATGGGGTGGATGTGGGATGGATGGGGTGGATGTGGGATGGATGGGGTGGATGTGGGATGGA
>NC_031789.1:209545-246240 GCF_001522545.3 Parus major
GAGCGAGCTCCGCCCCCGTTCCGCACAGGCCACGCCCCCTCCCGGGGCTCGCACGCCCCCCGAGGCCGGCAGCGCTAAGCCCCGCCCCCGGCGGGCTCAAGCCCCGCCCCTGTGGCGGAAGTCGCGGTCCCGCGCGTCGCGGCCCGCTAACGTCAGCGCCTCGCGCCGTCACCGCGTCGCGCTCGTGGCGTCACCGGCCCTGACGGCGGCGGGAGGGGCCGGGCGGGATCGGGACCGGGACCGGGACCGGGCCGGGACCGGGACAAGGACCGGGGCAAGGAGCGGGCCGGGCAGGGTCAGCCCCGGGGCGCCGGCGGGAGCGATGGCGCCACGGCTGCAGCTGGAGAAGGCGGCGTGGCGCTGGACCGAGACGGTGCCGCCTGAGGCGGTGGCGCAGGAGCACATCGAGGCGGCCTACCGCGTCCGGCTGGAGCCTTGCCAGCGCGGCGCCTGCCGGTACCACGGGGTCGGGCCGGCCACCCAACACCCCCACAGCGCGCTTGGGATCTGGGGTCCCTCCATGTCCACGCCAGGAGGCGCGGGGCGTTCCCTTCCCCTCGCCAGGTCCCGCGGGGTCGGTGGAGGCTCCCCCGTGTTCCTTTCCGGGGGACCCGCATTCCCCGGGGCTGGGGCGGATCTCAGCACAGCCTCCTTGTGTGGCTCCCCTGATACAGGGGGCTCCCTTGGACTGGTGGGGAACCTCTGTCTCTCTCTGCTCACACACAGGGGACCGATCCCCGCCCAGGTTGTGGGGGAACCCCTCTCGTTCTCTGGCTCCCCAGGGGTAGTGGGGTCCCTCCTCCCAACCTGGCTCACCAGCTACAGGGCACCACTCTGGTATTGTGGGGGTCCCGTTGTTGCTGGGCTCTTCAGATATAGGGGAGCCCCTCTCCTTGTTTGTCCCTCCCCATTTACAGGATAACCCTGGGGCTGTAGGGACCCCTCTCTCTGCCTGGATCTCCATTTATAGGGGATCCCTGTGGGCTGTAGGGACCCCACCTCCTTGCCTGAATATATGGCACTCACCCTGGAGCTGGGGCAGGCTGTGTCCCTGCCTGGCTTCCCAGATAAAGGGAGCCTCCTTGGTCCCATACTCGCTCCTAGGGTCCCCTTTTTCACCTAAAAACCCCTCTGGTTCTCCTCCTCCTTCATCACTCAGAACCGCTGTTTTTGGTGGGGGGGAGTGTTCCATGACTCGTCCCATTCAACATTTTGTGCTTCCCCATGTCCCCAGTGTCACCCCTCCCAGCTCCCAGGGGACACGGGGGTGACAGCTGGGGTCTGGCTTCCCAGGAGGAACTGCCGGGGGAACCCCAACTGCCTGGTGGGCATTGGGGAGCACGTGTGGCTGGGCGAGATCGACGAGAACAGCTTCCACAACATCGATGACCCCAACTGTGAGCGCCGTAAGAAGGTAACCCCGAACCCCACCCGCAGGGCCCAGTGAGGACCCTGGGGGCGAGGGGAGGTGACCTTTCCTGGCCCTTTCTCTGCCCCCCAGAACGCGTTCGTGGGCCTGACGAACCTCGGTGCCACGTGCTATGTCAACACCTTCCTGCAGATGTGGTTCCTGAACCTGGAGCTGCGGCAGGCGCTCTACCTGTGCCCCAGAGCCTGTGGGGATGGCATTCCGAAGGACACAGGTGTGTGGGAGAGAGGGATTTCCTCCTGAAACCACACACTGGGATAAGGTGTATCAGACTTAATGGGTGACGCTACAGCCGTACCTGCAGTCGCTGCACTGTTAATTTGGAGCCATCACCTGGATTTTGGGAATGAACCAGCCTTAATCCAAGTGATGTCTTAGATCAGAGTGAGATCTGAGCTGGTTGAAAATGATGCTTTGGTTTGGTCTTGCTTCCCAGAGTAGTGTAGTGGTGGTGCTGGGGGTAGAGCATGGGGATCTGTGCTGTCACTTATCCCACAGTAGGTGGGATTACAGCTCCCAGTTTTTTCTGCTCTTGGGTGCTTTCCCTGGGGAGGCTCTGGGTCAGTGCAGCCATGTCAGCCCTGCTGCTGTTTTATGGTGGTTGTGAATGATGTTTCACCTTCTGGGGTAAATAAGAGGCTGTTTCTCAGGGTAATTGGTGCATGGTGTGTAGCCTTCACTCACAGCTTGTGCTGGGCACTGCAGGATTGAATAATGGAATCCCTAAGGTTGGAAATCTCCTCCAGGGTTATTAGTCCAACCATTCCCCCAGCACTGCCAAGCCCATCATTAACCCAGGTGCCACATCCAGACAGTTCTATAGCACTTCCAGGGATGGTGACTTCACCACTGCCCTGAGCAACCTCTTCAGTGTCTGACTACCCTTTCCATGGAGAAATTTCTCCTAATAATGAACCTAGATCTCCCCTGATGCAACTCAAGGGCTTTTCCTCTCATCCTGTCCCTTGTTCCCTGGGAGCAGAGCCTGGCTCCACCCTTATCCAACTGAAAGTTGCAGAATAAAAATATTTACAGTTGGACTTGATGATCCTAAGGGGTTTTTCCAACCTAAATTAATCTCTCTTTGGCTTGTGCTGGGATTTGCCATCATCACCTACACGATTCACTCCAGTTTTCCTGACAACTCAAACTCCATCACTTTTAGTGGCTGGTGAAGCACTTGGAGCGATCCCTTCTCACCCTCAGTTCCTGCTGTGCCTTGTGTTTTTCCCAGACTATGAGCCCCAGACCATCTGTGAGCACCTGCAGTACCTGTTTGCTCTGCTGCAGAACAGCAAGCGACGCTACATCGACCCCTCGGGCTTTGTCAAGGCGCTGGGGCTGGACACGGGGCAGCAGCAGGTGTGTGGGAGGGGATTCCTGACATGATTCTGGACACTTCCAGAAGCTGGGAATCACCCTTGGACAGTCACTGGGCAGCTCCCAGCTGGGCCTGGCTTCTGGGTGCAGACATACAGGAGGAGGTGGGCCCCCTCCAGAGTGCAGGGGACAAACAGGAGGGGAGCAGGATGTCAGGGACACAGAGGCATCAGGAGGAGCCCAGGAGTGATGGGTCAGGCCAGGGAGATGAGGAGTCCAAGAGTGATGTGATGGGGACACTGAGATCAGGAGGAATGGGATGAGGACAGGGAGATAGGAGGAACCCAGGGATGATGGGATGGGGCTAAGGAGCAATGTCATGAGGCCAAGGAGGAGCCCTGGGAGTGATGGGATCAGGACATGGAACAATGGGATGATGATGCAGAGATAAGGAGGAGCCCAGGGGCAGTGGGATGGAGACTGGGAGATCAGGAGGAGCCCAGGGAGTGATAGGATCAGGACATGAAATAATGGGATGAGTACAGGGTTGTAAGGAGGAGCACAGGGAGCAATGGAATGAGGCTAGGAAGTGATGAGTGCAGAAGATCAGGAGGAGCCAAAGGAGAGGTGGGATGAAGACCAGGAGCAATGGGATGGAAGCCAGAGCTGCAGTGAGAGTCCTGCAGGTGTTCCTTGGGCTGCTCCTCCTGCAGGTGTTCCTTGGGCTGCTCCTTGGGGGTGGGGACTGGACAGTGCAAGGGCCCTCCCCGGGGTGAGGAGGATGAGCAGGAGCCAGCTGGGATCCGAGGGCAGTGAGTGGGAGGGGAGTGCTGCAGGGCCCTGTGGGGCTGCAGCTGGAGGGAGTTTGAGAGGGGCATGGCTGGAAATCCTTGGAGAGGTAATGGGAGGGTTTGGAGGAAGAGCTGGAGCACTGGCAGATGTTTCCTTGGGAGGGTCAGGAGGGGAAGGAAGCTGACCAGGGACACCAAAGGGCAGCTGAGAGAGGCCAAAACCTGTTTGTTTTTGGAAGAAGAGAACCAGGGTGGGAGAGAAAGGCCGAGCTGGGTGTGGGGAAGCTTTGGAGCATTGCCAGGATCACCCATAGGGCAGCTTCTCATTTTTGGGGTATTTTTATTTCTCTTCTCACCTCTGATCTGAGCGGGGACAGCTGCAAAAATGAGGATCAAGGGGCTTGAAAGCTCCACAGGAGGGTTTTTATCCTTTCCAGAATCCTGGGAGGAGCAGGGCAGAAGTCAAAGCCCCTGGCAGGGCTGGCAGGGAGCCAGGGCAGCTCCTGCTGTGCTCCCACACTGAGGGCCTCACGCTCCTTTTAGCCAAATTCCTCTGTTTTCCCTAGTTCTCCTGCCTGGTCTTTATTTTCCATGCCATGCACGGAGCCTTGGCGCAGCCTGTGGGAGGGCTTGGGGTAATTAGCAGTGAATTAGTGACAGGGTTGGGATTGTGCTGTGGTGGATTGTTAATGAACTTGCTTTTCTCTTTCAGGATGCCCAGGAGTTCTCCAAGCTGTTCATGTCCCTGCTGGAAGACACATTGTCCAAGCAGAAAAACCCAGCTGTCCGGAACATTGTGCAAAAGCAGTTCTGTGGAGAGTATGCGTATGTCACGGTGTAAGTAATAACAAAATTAAAAAGTAATCATTTTGGGAAGACCCTTTCTGTAAATACTTAAATTTTAGAAGGATCTGGGAGGGGAAGATCTTCCCAACAGCCAGAGCAGGCAGTTAAGTTGCAGCAGAAACACTTTCTCAGAAATATTTGCCTTTTCCTTTCTTGTTCCTGTGTGTGTGGTATTGCTGTGACAGTTCTCCAGCTGCTTTTACTCCTTTAATGAGAGTTTTCCAACAAAACCTGCAAGTGAGTTAATGGAGTGGTCAGTCCTGCAGCCAGAAAACAGCATCCTGGGTGTTGTATTTTCATTCCTGTGTTCTTAGAGCTGTGAATTTCACCTTAAAAATAATACAGAATGGTGCAGAGTTGTGTCAGGTTCTGGTAGGTTCTGTTAAGCCATTTGAACTTTCTGCTGGAGCTTTTATGGTGTGGAGGTGTGAATCTCCTTTAGCCCTGACTTCACTTTTTATTCAAGGAATATTTTACTAAAGGCTTGGGAGCCCCAGCATGTGAGCCCTATCCTCAGATATATTTTTTGTCTTCTTTCCCATCCCAGCTGCAACCAGTGTGGCAGAGAATCTAAACTGGTGTCTAAATTTTACGAGCTGGAGTTAAACATCCAAGGACACAAGCAGTTGACAGACTGTATAACAGAATTCCTCAAGGTATGAGCTCATTGGGGTTGGAAGCCTGCTATTTTTAGCAAGGAATTTCAATTCCTTCCTCCAATTCACAGCCTCCAAGGTCGGTGTCGGAGTGAAGCCACTGACTTGGCCCAGGGAGATGCATCCAAGTGAAAATGGTTTTTTTCTGCAGACCCAAAAAATGAGGATTGAGGCGTGGAGCAAGGAATGGCTCCGTGGTATCACATGCTCCTGTTACTGCTTTAAAAAGCACTTGAAAATTGCATTTTTAGTTAAAATACTTTGCCAAGAAAGCTAGTGAAAAGTCTCTGCCTGCTTTGTAACGGATAGCACTGGGAGAATGTCTGCTTTCCGTGTTTTCTGTGTCAGTGCTCATCTGCATAGCAACAGGAGACATTCCCTGCTGAAAAATGTGCTCTCAGAAGTACCAGGGAGCACCAGGAATAGCTGCAGGAACAGCTGCAAGCGCTCTCAATTCAGCTTGAAAATTTGCTTGTATCTGAAGTTCAGTTCTGGCACACTAAGGTGTGGATTCCACTCAAATTATTTAGGACAGAACTAACCTGAACCCCTTCCCTGTGTTCCTTGCTTGCTGGTGCTCTCAGCAAACCATTTGCTCTGCCTGGAAGGTCTGCTATGAAAAAAAACTGGTTTGGGTGCACAGATTAAATTCCTGGATTGGTGAACTTGACATTTGTCTGCTCCTCCTTCACACAAAACAGCCCTGTGACGTGTTTTAGGGGGGTTGGAATTCTCCTCTGGCCAAATCCTGCCCTTGGATCTGCTTGGGCTGTGAGTGACTCCTGCAGGGGGATTTTGGGTGGCTGAGCTGAGGGTTGTAGTTTCCAGGCTAAAATGTGACTTTACATTAACTGGGTCCATGTGAACTCCTGAAAGGGGTGATTTAATTATTTTCCTTGGTATAAACCAACTCAGTCAAGCGAGGAGCAAGAGTAAGAGACCTGAGAACTTGGAACAGGGCTTGATTCAGTCTAAAATTTACCTTTAAGTGAGAGCAGCCTGCTCTGGCCGTGCTGCAAAGTACAGTCATTAGTGTGTCTTTAACTCAGAAAAATTTGGGAAGCAGCTGAGAAGAGACTTAAATAGTTAAAATAACTTTGGTACTTCTCATTCTCCAGCTGTTGAGTAGCTCAATTGACTTTTCAGTGCTGACATGTTCTCAAGACCTTTCCCTCTGCCTCTCCACATCCAGGAGGAAAAATTAGAAGGGGACAATCGTTATTTTTGTGAGACTTGTCAGAGCAAGCAGAACGCCACAAGGAAGATCCGGCTGCTCAGCCTGCCCTGCACCCTCAACCTGCAGCTCATGCGCTTTGTGTTCGACAGGTGCGTGGGAGCACCCTGCAAGCCATGGGGGAAATCACCTGCCCTGCTCTTCCTGCTTCTCTTTGAGGGGTGACAGGGTGCCTGAGCCTCCTGGGGATGCTCTGGGGGGTTCAAGGGAGGTATTTTGGGGTGTGAGCTGTTGTTGCTCTGCCCTGAGCCAAAGGTTTGCCTCTGCACAGACAAACTGGCCACAAGAAGAAGCTGAACACCTACATTGGCTTCTCAGAGCTGCTGGACATGGAGCCTTTCATGGAGCAAAAAAGTGAGTTTGGAGCAGTTTCTTGTTATCTTTGCCTGCTGCCTCTTGGCAGACCCCTTCTGTAATTGTCTTTAGGAGGAAATCCCTCCCTGTGAGAGTGGTGAGACCCTGGGGCAGGGTGCCCAGAGAAGCTGAGGCTGCCCCTGGATCCCTGGAAGGGTCAAAGGGCAGCTTGGGTGGGGCTTGGAGCAACCTGGGATGGTGGAAAATGTGCCTGCCCATGGCAGAGAGGTGGAACAAGATGTGCTTTAAAATCCCTTCCAACCCAAACCGTTCTGGCATTCTGTGATTCCTCCGAATTCTCTTTGTGATTGAAAATCCTCTTAGCAATGTCCTGAAGAGCTGCAAGTTCAAGTGCAGGCTTTGCTGCCCGGTGAACACCCTGATGTGTAGGACAGGGGGGCTGAGTGGTGGTGTCTGCAGAGCTCTAAGTGTTGTGTACTCACAGGTGGTGTGTACGTGTACGAGCTGAGCGCTGTGCTCATTCACCGCGGGGTGAGCGCCTACTCCGGGCACTACATCGCCCACGTCAAGGACCCGCAGACGGGAGAGTGGTACAAGTTCAACGACGAGGACATCGAGAAGATGGAGGGGAAGAAACTGCAGTTGGGAATTGAGGAAGATCTAGGTAAAACCTTTCAGTTGTGAGTGCCCTTTTAAAATAACTCTTTCTGCCAAAACCACGGGCGTCCCCAGCTGCAGGCTCCTGCTCCTCCCCAGAATGCTCCTGCATGGGCTGTCAGGGCTTGGTGGAATGTGGGGAGCAGCAATCCTGGTGATTGCAGCCAGATTTGCTTCCTTTCAGGCCCGTGTGAGTGTTTACACCTCGTGATCAGCTGTTGTAGTGTTTCTCTGGCTGCCACATGGCAGATAAGAGCTGAGAACAGCGGGCAGCGGGGTCCTATCAGGGAGCAACAGGCGGGTGCCACTTCCTTGGAACAGATAAGGAGAATGCTTTCAGTTTCCTTAACACATTATGGTTCTATTTCCACTGAGGTGTTCTATTTGGAGGCAGTAAAAAAGATTTTGATCCAATTAACAACTTGGAAGCTAAAACTGCCTTTCTACTCTGAGCTTTTTCCTTGGTGCTTTTCTGTTTTACTGTTTTGTCCTGTGCTGCCCAAATAACTGTTCCTGGCCTGGATTTCTTGACGTTTTCTTGGAAAGCTTGGGCTGGACCTCTCTTGAGTGGATTTCTCACTCTGCAGTCAATAAAGGAGCAGCTCCTTTGGAGTTGAAATGGTTCTGTACTGCAGGTGCTCACAGCAGGGAAATTATTAAGGAATTCACTTGCAGTGCAAGCAGTCCATTCCCAGGAATTTTTACCCACCGGGATGTTTTGCTGTGGTTGGAATCTGTGGAATGTTGTTTTTCTTTAAGGCATCTTTAGAGAAAAAAGGCCTGCAGATTTAAATGCTCCCTTGTGCAATGGGCATCAGCCTTCTCCCATTTCCTTGTTGTCACCTGCACGGTGGGTGAGGTCTGGAACGTGCCCAGGGGTGGGCAGTGGAGTTGGGAAAGGTCTGGAGCACAGGGAGGAGAGTCTGGAGAGCTCCTGAGGAGCAGCTGGAGGACGTGGGGGAGCCCAGCCTGGAGCAAAGGAGGCTCAGGGGAATTTCTGGCTCTGCACAAGTCCCTGGCAGGAGGGGACAGCCGGGGGGATCTGGGATCTGCTGCAGGGAACAGGGACAGGAGGAGAGGGAACGGGCTCAGGCTGGGCCAGGGGAGGTTTAGGGGGAATTTGGGGAAATCCTTCATGGAAAGGGTGGTCAGGCCTTGGAAGAGGCTGCTCAGGTGTAGTGGGTTTAGAGCTGGTTAAAACTGCTCATGTACTTACTAGAATTATTTACCTATTTTTTGCTGTCAGATATGAATTAGGAGAAGGGAAAAACAGGCTTAAATTTTAAAAGGTATGAAAAAACCCTTTATTAATAGCACTAGAAGAATAAGAATAAAAACTTTTAGAATACTTTTCTTCCCCCTGCCTGACTTTTTTTTTTTTTTTTTTAACTGATAATGTGGAGGCAAAATTTGGGATTTTAAATTAGTTACTGTTTTTATAATAGTTTTTTATTAGTTTTTGTAGGGTGAGGAGGGTTTTTTTGTTAGGTTTTGGAGACATTTCTATAAGAAACAGTTTTTTGTTTATTTTATTTCTACAAATAGCAGCTGTCTGGGAAAAAAAATTTGTAATTGTGGAGTTCTTATTCTTATAGCTTTTACATAGCTTAATTTATGGATTATGTTAATTTATGGGGTATTGTTTTAAGGATGAGCTGTTTAAAAATAAAGGTTTTTAAATTTATTTCTGGGATTATTATTTTTGAGATCAGAGGTCTTCTCTCCCTGGGGGCAAAGGGGGTTTTTTGTTGTTTTTTGTTTGGGCGTTTTGTTTTTGTGGGTTTTTTTTTAAAGTTTTTTATGAGATTATAGGTTTTTTTAACATTTGCTTTTCTTAATTATGGTTACTTCTTCTCACATTTACAGTTTGAACATTTTATTCTTTTATACTTTCTTGTGAATTAAAGGGGTTATTTTAGTGTATTGCAGTCTATTTTTATAGCTTTACTAAAAGAATTTCTAGCTTTAATACTAAGGTATTTTTTTTAATCTGGAATTTTACTTTTTTTTTATTGATTTTGGTGTGTTTCTGTTGTTTTTTACATGTTTTTATTTATTTTATTTTCTTAGAGGATTGAGTTTGCAGGTCTGTGTAGTGAAGGGTTGACATCTCTCCCAGGCTGGAGTGGGGCTGGCCCCCCTGGGGAGCTCAGCTGCTCTTTAGGGCTGGAAGCAAGAGAGAGATTTCTCAGGCTTTTTAAAATGTAAAATTCACAGAGGTGGATCCAGGACACTTTTAATTGCTTTAATAGGTTGTTAATTTTCAGAGCTAGCTAGCTATTGGGTTTTTCCAGGCATAGAGGAAGCTCTTAGGAGCTTTTCCTCAGAAAAAACCATTTCTGTGGATGGTTTCTTCTCGCTTTACTAACTATCAATTAATGGAAAAGCAGCACAGCAGGGCAGTGTAGAGTCAGCATCCCTGGGGTGTGAAGAAGTGTGTGAGGGTGGCACAGGTTGGTGGTGGAGCTGGCAGAGCTGGGTTAATGGTTCAACTCCACAATCTTGGAGGGTTTCTGTGCCAGCAGCTCTGTCCCATTCCCCTGGCTCCTCTCGCTGCTGGAGCTGGCTGGACATCTAGTGGTGCACAGGGAAACTGAGCCCTGCGAGGCACCAGGACCAGCTCACACTCTGCTTTTACCCTCCCTGCTCACCCAGGGCACCCAAATGAGATGTAAGTAAACTGCTGTGACCTCAGTTTTATAGAGTTTTATGCTTAGCTGCAAGTAAATGTTCTTATTTCTTGTATTTCAATTCAAGGCTGTTTGGAGAATAGAAGTAAAATGTGTTTAGGAGCTCATTTAAGCTGGGAGCTCAATATTTGTATCAAGTTTTGATGTAATTTGCCTGTTGCAGGCAAAACTGAGGCCTTTCTTTGTTGTAAACACATGTAACAGGAAGAGAAGGTCAGTAACATAAACTGAAGGTCTGTGGCAGGGAGAGTCTTGGCCATGCAGATGGGAACAATTTAGAAAATTCTTGGATAAAATGCAAATAAATATAGTCTGGGAAGTCCCCTAGATGGTGTGGGGGGAGAGGCACATGAATTTTTTCAGAATTTGGGAAAAAGAAACTTAGTAATTCAATGGTCCATTTAGAGTTTGACTAATGGAACATTGTTCCTTTAATTTTTTCCTTTGTTTAAAATGGTTTGATTTTTGAAGCTGCAGCTGTAGATAAGTGTTTTCCTTGCCTGAGAATCCATCTGGAAACAGCAGCTCTTGCAACACAACTTTACATCCCCCAGCAGCTGCTCAAAAACAGCTCTTTCCATGGCTCTTGGCTTCCTGAAAGCTTTGCTGTGTTTTTTACATATCCACAATCACCTGTAAATACTATTTTCTTCCCTGAGGATTTGTCTCTTTTCTTTGGAGTTAGGACAGCAGAACAAGAGGCAAAAGGGAGAAGGGATGTTTTTCCAAGAGTGGCTTTTGGCTCAGAGAAGTTCCACTGGGGAGAGAAGAAAGGCTCTTGAGAAGGAGCAGGCTCCTAAATTTAGTGCCTTTGATTTACCCAGAAAGGCTGGAGAGATTTGGGGCTTTCTTTGGGATGCAGTTTTGAGCCATGCCAAGCCCAGTCTTGGCAGGGAGGTGCAGCTGGCTGGGTGGCAAGCTCACCCCGTGCATGGAGGAGCAGGGGGGAGCTCGTGTGTTGCTGAGCTTTTGCCTTTTGTTCCCCCAGCGGAGCCGTCCAAGTCGCAGAGCCGAAAGCCCAAGTGTGGGAAGGGCACTCACTGCTCCCGTAACGCCTACATGCTGGTGTACAGGCTGCAGGCCCGGGAGAAATCCCTCACAGTGGAGGTGCCAGGTGAGTCCTGCGGATCACACTCCTCCTCCCATGTTCCAGGTGGGCCAGGAGGTGGAATTCTGGGCTAGCAAGTGGCTGGAGCCCCTCTGCTCTGCTTCCAGGCTGGGAGAGCTGGAAAAGGCCCCAGGGAGATCTCAGAGCCCCTTGCAGTGCCTAAAGGGTCTCCAAGAGAGCTGGAGAGGGAACTGGGACAAAAAATGGAGTGAGAGGATAAGGGGGAATGGCTTCCCACTGCCAGAGGGCAGGGATAGATGGGATATTGGGAAGGAATTCCTGGCTGGGGGTGAGGCTGTGGCACAGGTGCCCAGAGAAGCTGTGGCTGCCCCTGGATCCCTGGAAGTGTCCAAGGTTGGATGGGGCTTGGAGCAAACGGGGATAGAGGATTCACTGGGTGAAACAAAGGGATCTTCAAGATCCCTCCAAAGCCACTCCAGGATTCCATGGTTCTTGACTGTTTGCCATGAGCCCCAAAGGTGTTGTGTGGCACCTTGGTGTCTTGACCAGTGAAACCCCTGCATTTTCCCAGCACTTAAATAACATTAAAATGCTAATCCCTCACATGTGCCCACTCAGACATTGCCTTCTTTACCAAACTGGTCAAACTGGGAAGGGGCAGGAGGAGATGATCCTGCTGGGATTCACCACTGTGATCCTGCTGGATTCTGGAGGTGCAGGAGAACAGGTGGTTAAATGTCAGCAGCAGTGCACGAGGAGGTGAATAATCCTGACAGATGTCAGGTTCCCTCTGCCACTGCTTCAGCTTTGCCACATCAGGAATAAATGACGTGAAAATAAAGAGGTTCCAAGCCCCGAACGGGAATTTGGGCCGAGTGCCTTCACGTTGTGCTTTAGAATTATGGGGGTGCCAGAACTCCCTGTGGGCTTTGTGTGTGGGTTTAATGTTTCCTGTTTGGCTGCTCCTTGATTAGAAATTCTAATTAGGCCCCTGGTGCTGAGGTGTGTTCCCCTGCACTCGTTTTCTGTGGAGGAGCAGGGACAGCAGAGCTGGCAGGTCCCTTTGGCTCTCTGCAGATCCAGGGTTAAACCATACACCTTCTTCCCCCCAGTAACACCCCAAACCTTTCCCAAGCCCCCCCTGTTTCAAACACGCCCTTCAAGACATGAAACTTCAGGAATTAGCACTAATTCCTGCCTGGATCTGTATTTCCAGCCTGTTTCCTGAGCTTTCTTGCTCTCCCTTTCCTCCTACCCCTCTGCCCAAAACAATAACTCAACAAAAACCTCCCCACCCAGCTCCAGATTCCTGCACAGCCCCGCGGTTGCCTTTGTTTCCCGTGGAATCCTGCCAGGGAACAGGGAGTGAAGGGCAGCAGTCAGGCTCTCTGCTTGTGGGGAGGTTTCATGGAACTGTAAATTTGAGGCATTTTGCTTTGATGCTGTTACAAAGCGGCTTTTCCGGGACAGTGCAGAGACGTAACTTGGCTCTGATCTCAAGGAGGTCAGGCTGGTTATTTTTTAATACTGGATATTCTCCTAAGGTGGATATTTTGGTCAAGAATTAACCTTTTTGCAGATATTTTAGCTCTTCAGAATAATTCTAAATAGGAAAAGGCCTCAGATAAGCAGAGCTTTCCCCCCTGCTCCCTCCCACCAGTCCTGTGAGGGAAGTGGTTTATCTTCTTTTTTCCCTGCTGAGGTTTGGTTTGTTGGGAGTTTTTCCATCAGTGGCAGCAAAAATTCCCATTTCCCTCACCTTTCTGTTGGTCTGCCCTGGCTGATCTCCCGTATCCTGCGGGCTCTGTGCCCTTGGGTTTGCAGTGTGCTGGATCACAGGTCCTGACAGGCTCCTGGTGGATCCAGAGGGTGAAAAGCTTTTGTTTCCTCCCCAGAATGATGAGGCAGGACAGAGAGGAGCTGCTTTTAGCATCGCAACCAACCCCAAGTAAATTATTTTCTTGGGTGCAAAACTTTGCATTAAATCATCTGCAACCACCAGTATCAGAGAGAGCAACGTCCGTGTGCTTGGCTTGGGAAAGACCTTGCCCAGCAAGGCTGCAGGAGGGAATTTTCCAGTTGGCTATCCCCAGATAACCCAGGGTAATTAACATAGCTGACATTTTCCCTTCAATTCCTGTTTTTTTTTGTCTTTCCCAGCTTTCCTGCAGGAGCTGGTGGAGCGGGATAACTGCAAGTTTGAGGAGTGGTGTGACGAAATGGCCGAGATGCGCAAACAGAGCGTGGCCAGAGGCAAGATCAAACACGAGGAGGTGAAGGAGCTCTACCAAAGGTTACCCGCCGAAGCTGGTCTGTAAGACATTGTGGAGTATTGCTGTAGTAGAGCTGTTAAGCTTGGGAATGATTTGTGACTAACTCCCAACTCCTGTGGCCTTGCTGGAAGGCATTCCCGCAGCTGTCTGCAAGGAGAGAGCTTCATGCATGCTTACATTTGTTTTCCCTTGCTTCTTTTCCTGCCTTAACCTATTTTTCTCCTTTCTTTGCTCATTCTCGTGGCCTCTGGCGTCGCTAATTCACTCCTGCTTCTTCCCCATTCGTCAGCCTCATGCTTTGTGACTCTTCTGCCTGGTGAGCAGCTCAGCTCTTCTGCCTGGTGAGCAGCTCAGCTCATTAGGAGCATCGAGGCAGAATAACTGCCTGCTCCCAAATTGCCAGCTCGTGGCAGGTTGGGGAGCTGGTGAGCCCAGTTCATCAGCAGGTAACAGACTAAGAGAATGCCTGACCTCCAGCAGAAAATTACTGCATCCATCCCTGCCAGTGCTTCACTGCTCCATGTCCCAGTTTTGCAGGGAGTCTGGGCTTAAGATTTTTCTCCTTCTTGTGTCCTGTTGCCTCAGCACAAGGAGTTTTATTTCCCACCTTGTTTTTCTCTCCTCAAAAATTGATCTATCCATCCAGTCCAGGGAATTTGTCTTCAGTATGTGCTTCTCCTAAAAACTGCAGGATAATTACAACTGAAGACTTAAAAGTTGGTTTAATTGTATGGCCTGTAAGAGAATTGACTGTTCAGGTTTTATTATTGGATGCTCAGAGCCCACCATGAGATTGGAGTAACAGCAGACTCCTGTTCCTGTAAACATCTGCCTCTGCAGTTTGGGAGTGCAGGTGCTTAACTCTGGAAGGTGTCAGAGCTCCTCATGAGGCTGAGCAGCACTCGGGTGTCAGTGTGAGCTCAGAGCTGTGCTGAGGGATGAACCTGCCCTGAGTCACCCGTGAGGAGGAGCAGCAGCTCAGTTCCAGTCTGGTTTCCCTCAGCAGGAACAGAAGAGTTTGCTCTCGGCAGTTCTGATGTGACAGAGGAATAAATCTCAAAAAATGTGGTTTTTACAAGTGCAGGTGAGGCTCTTCTGCCCCAATTTAGAGATGGCAGGACCTAAAACTTTGCCCTGAGGCAGCCTCTTCCTGCTGCTGGCACATGATGGGTACGGCACTTCCAGCACAGCTGGAGGCAGCATCATTCCAGCACTGCTCCAGGTCCTGTCTCTGAAGCTTGGGGATCTCTCTGCAGCTGTGCAGACACGTTTTCTGCCAGCTTTGTGGAGCCTGCCCCAGAAAACCCTCCTTTCTGGGGGAGGCAATTTCATCCCAAACTAGCAAAGCAGTTCTGACAGCGATGTAATTCTCTGGAGGTCACGGCTGCGGAGGGCATTGCGTAAGATGAAAACACCGCGCATTGAGGCTGTGGAGGAAAAGAGGCTTCACACAGCTCCAGTGCAAGCTGCAGGCACAGTGCTTTTCTGTCTTCTGTGTTTTCCTCTTGCTTCTCTCTTGCTCCTTCCTAGGAAACATGAAGGATTTGTGCTCAGTTGTAAATGTTCCCAACGGATACATTTCCCCGTGGTTTCAGAGCTGTCCTTGTGGCAGCACAGAATGGGTTTGAATTCTTCCTAATTTCCTCTTGATATCCCAGTCATTCCCATCCCAGAAGAGCTGTGTAGTGATACTGTGCCTCAGTATTGAGATGCAGGGGTTTCACCCCAACCTGCTCCTGAACCTCGGTTTTGTTCTTCTCTTTCAGCAAATAAGGGCAGGCCTGCTGCTCTGCTTCAGCAAAAAATCTAAGCAACTTTCCATTTGCACTGTAAATTTTAAAATTTTCTCACCTAAAATCGTAAGAGACATTGAAAATTTGGGTGCTGAAAGAACAGGGGGAGCACTGAGTTAATCTCTGCTGTAGTTGCCTTTAATTTTCAAATTGCCCCAGTGAACTCTAGTGTTGTAGAAAAAGCCTGTAGTGTATGATGATGATTTAAATATTGTATCAGTCCCTTGATGGATGATAGGAAATCCCTCCCCTTTCTTTGACTGCTCTCCAGTAATCCCCAAAAGGTTTGAAAGCACTCCCATTCCTCCTTGGAGCTGTTGCATATTGATTGCTGAATCCAAAATGATCTGCACATCTTTCCTGTCTTCCAAACCTGTGACACTGAGATCAGAATAGGCTGGGAGAAACTGGATCAGACCTTTGCAAACCTCAGAGATTTAATCAACAGTGATTACCTGTTAATTTTTAAGAGTAATTATGAAATACCACCTGGTGTTGGAGCTGACATGTATGCTCTTTTTTCTCTTTGCGGTTTCTCCCCTCCCAGGTTCCCCCTACGACTTCATCTCTCTGGAATGGCTGCAGAAGTGGCTGGATGAGTCCACTCCTCCCAAACCTATTGATAACACAGCCTGCCTGTGCTCCCACGGCAAACTGCATCCCGATAAAATCTCCCTGATGAAGAGGATATCCGAATATGTGGCCGACTTCTTCTACCGCCGATACGGAGGAGGGCCCCGGCTCAACGGTAACATCCTCTCCAAGTCACCTCCTGGGATGTGCTTTGGAGCCCTGTTCTGGTCCCAGCCCTCTTTTGAGCCATCCTTTATCATCCTAACTTCATTTCAGTGCATGGCTTTGGTGCTGCTTTATTTTCAGGAGATTTTTTTTTTAATATCATTTAATTCTGTTCCATTTCCCAAAGTCATTTAGGGTGATTGCAGGGTCTGATTTGGCCCTGGGCTCTGCTCAGGGGAAGGGCTGTGCCTGGAGGAATTGCTGTGGAGCAATGGGGTACTTTGCTTAGGAAACTTGGATGGTTTGAAGGCGATTCTAGAAAATAAAGCTTGCACATGCAACACTCCAAACTCTTGATAGTTATTTTCTGTGCCTGCAGCACCCACAGCGCCTGTGTGGGCTGGGTCTCATGGAGTATTCAGGCCAAAAATACCCCTTCCTGTCTGTCACCTCATCCAAGGAATCACTTACCTGTTGGCTTGCTCCTGTTGAAGCATCTGCCACACATTCTGCTTTTCAGGGTCAGCCCAGCCCCTCCAGGCTTTGGACATCCCCTCATCAATCCCCAGCTTTCCTTCCTTTTAGGAAGTTCCTCGGTGACTCCCACTGAGACCAAATTAGCACAGCTCCTGCTGGTGAGGCAGAAAGCCTTTGTGGGGAGAAACAGGGCAAGGTTTATCAGCCAAGTGGAAGATTGCCTGAAGGGCTGTGGGTTGAGTTTGGCTGGCAGGGAGGGAGGGATGGCTAATAGGATGGGTGGGCATCTTTTCTGCTTGCCTTCTCTTGCTTCAGGATGAAAATCTAAAGCACGCCCAGCTGGAGGATTTTTTTGGTGCAGGAGGGTGTTTTTTCTGGGTTGAGCTGGCAAAGTGCCACAATAATACAGGTGTTTGTTTTCCTGGCATTTCCTGCCCGCTGTGCTGCCCTGGCTCCCTGTGACTGCAGGCTGTGGATACCAGGAGCTGTGACAGCAGACTTGAGAAGCACTGGAACAGATCACACCTCATCTGAAGTATTTTTATGCTTCTTGAGGCTTCAAACATGGCCTGATGTGGCTGTAACCCCCAAGATTTCCTCATTTACGTGTGAAATCACCCATCCTGAGGCAGGATAGTTGGTACACGCCTGGCTGAGGACATTTAAACCATCAGGAAACTACCTATGCAATAAATTATGCAATAAATAGTGTAAAAACTGTGTTTCTTTTCCCCCCACCCCAGTCAAAGCACTTTGCAAGGACTGTGTGGTGGAAAGGTGTCGAATCCTGCGGCTGAAGAACCAGCTGAATGAGGACTACAAAACCGTCACCAACCTGCTGAAGATGACGGTCAAGGGGTATGGAAGTCCCAAATGCTGTCAAAGATGCTTTTTAGAACTGCCTAAACAGTTTTTCCCTTAAGATTTCCCTGTTGGGCTCTGAGGAAGGGGGCTGTGGTTTTGGGGTGCCAGTGCTGTTGTCTCCCTGCAGGAGTGACGGGTTTTGGGTTGGAAAAGCATCCTTGAGGAGCTGGCGTCAGCTGGCTCTGGAGCAGTTAAACGAGCAAGATGAAGATGCAGAGCACAGTAACGGCAAAATGAATGGAAACGCACAAAACAAAGGTATTTACTCCTGATTTCCTCCTAATTCCTGCTGCTGTAGAGACCCACTAGCTCTGCTTGATCCTGCCTAACAAAAGACGGCAGGGGTTTCTGTAGCTGGTTTGTTCCTCCTGTATGAGTGGGGAGGAAAGGATAATAAATGGAATAAAAGAGGCCTTCATTTAAAGAGCCTTTTCTTTGCTAAGCTTGAAAACTGCGGGGTGATCTTCATGCTGGAGAGGGAGATGAGGTGATAAGTGGTTTTACAAAGCTGTGTGAAGTTACCACCCCAGACACATGATCTTTTCATCCACTTTTCTCTGAATGAGCACAGGGAAGTGAAAATTACCTTGGAGAAGGGATGATGATGATGTTTATTGTGAGGGCTGAGGAATAAAACAGCACAGCTGATGCAGCAGCACTGGGAAAACACAGCCTAGGAATAAAAATCATGAATTGCACTCCATTCTGTGCCCATATCATGAGAATAGCTGAAGGTTTTATTTGCCTTCTGCTCTTTAAACGTTTGAAACTCATATTTTGTTGAAGCGTGTTGGAATGGTAGAATGGGAGTGATGGCTCAGGGCATCGATCTTGGGTTGGAAGGCTGGAGGACACCTCAGCCCCCCATAAAGAAAAGGGTGTTTGAGTTACCACTCCTCGGTGCTGACACTGACTCACAAGAGGCTGCAGCTCCCAGGAGTGCATTTGAATTACTCACGAGCCAAGTTGTTCGTTAGGCAGCTCGTTAGAGGCCTTTGCTGACATGTCATTGTCTTTATGATGCTCCATTCAGTGGCCAACCTTGTCTTTAACTAATTTAGAGATTGATATAGGGCTTGTCAGCCCCCTAGCAGGCTCCCCTATGGTTTGTCAGGCAGCATCTGGTTTAGATCAGGAATTTTGGCAGGAATTCTGCTGCTTTTGCTCTTACCTAGGCATGTGTTTAGGTTAAACTGGGAGATGTCTGGGAGCAGGGAACCCCTGCCGTGCTCCAGCCCTAACAAATGCATCCTTTGTAATCTCACAAAGGCCTGGCTTGTGCTCCATGCACTTCAAAGCCCTCCTACGTGGCTTGGGGGCTGTAATCCCGCCTGCCCAGAGGCCAAGACGTCGGAGAATAACAAATTTCCTTCCAAATTTTCCCCTGGGTGAGGGGGTTTACTGCTATTTGAAAGGCAACCATGCTCCTTTCCCTGCAAGACTTTTTTTTTTCCTTGGGAGAGGAACTCTCTGCAATCCTCTTGTATTATTATTATTATTTTTTTTAATTAGATGAATCAAATGAAGAGAAGAGGGAGGAGGAAGAGGAGTTAAATTTTAATGAAGACATCGTTTGCCCACATGGTGAGTCTCTCCGGGGGATGGAGCTGAATATCTCTCCTGTGTTGCTGCACACATTAACCTTGTGGCCAGCTCGAGGAGTCACTGCTGAAGTGTGCTTTTAATTCTCATTTTCCTGGTGTTTTTTGCATTCAGAAGTATTCCTTTACAGGCAGACTGATTAGGACTTGGCCAAGCAGAGCTGTGGATGCTGAGCTTCCCTCCCTTGCATGGGCAGCTCCAAAGCTCTGCAGCCATTTGGAAGCTCTAAAAGCAGTAAGAGAGGAAGAGGTGGTGTAAATCAGTCCAGGTGGGAGCTGAGAGTATCTGTTTAATATCCTGGTTTACATTAAAACAGGATCACTCAGGCAACACCTGGGCCAGGACCACTCCTGGATATTGATTTCCCAGCCTGCTGTGCTTTGCTGTTTACGTAAGGTTTTGACCTCGTATCACTTGTTTTGCAAGTGATGCCTCATTAGCTGCAGCCTTGGCTACCCTGTTGTTTTAATCTCACTTTGTAAAGTTTGTTTTCCCAGCCATAAAACCCAGTTTTACTTAAGCTCCTGTTTGTAGGCATCAGTTTGTGGGGAGGCTCCATCTCATCTCAAACACATAAGCATAAATTAGCTGCTCTGTCCTCGGAGCTACTCAAGAGCCTGGAGTAAGGCTTGAGAAGTCTCATTTCCAAGCAGAGTGTTTAAGCACTTTGTCACGATTTTACTGTTACTCAGTGCCTTGAACCCTGCATTTCCCATTGCCTCAGGGCTGCTGCTGTTCAATGAAAGCATGGAGCAAACATTTATGGAGCCAGACACGATAAAAAATAGGCCAATAGGCCTTTGGAAAGTGTATGGTGTTAAATTGCTGGTTGATCTGTGACTTGGGGTCATAGCAGAATAAATAATACTAAATAAGGGGGCTGCTGGCAGGGCAGGTTTTGTTGTCTTGAGTTAACCTCTGATTACTCATGAAAAACAAGCGTTCCACCATGAAAAACTCCCTCTGGAGTGGATCAGACAATCTGTAGTCTTGTTCTGTGGCCTTAATTTTGTGGTGGAGGAGGTTCCTGCCTCTGGAAAAGGCAGTGCTGGATCTGGGAGGGCTGGCTGGGCTCCAGGCATGCCACCCAGGCCTTCCCTTCGCAGCTCCCTTTGCATCCCTGCTGCAGTTCCTTGCTCTCCAGTAGCTCCTGATCCCAGGGATTTTTTTTCAAGATGCCAGGTTAAGATTTGGTTGATGTCCATGCCCAAAACGTGTCCCTGGTGGGAGGGTCAGCAGTGGTCAGGTGTGTCTTCCAGATGGCAAAACACTTGTGCCCTGCACACCCAGAGCTGAGTTTTCCACCTCTTTCACTCACCCTGTTAATCTGTTTTCATTAATCATGGGATGTCAAGGCACTTACTTACACAAGCTCCCTTTTTTCCCCATCCTCCCTGGCTCTGGGCAGCATCCTGGGCCAGTCTCTGGAGCTACTTGGCCTTGTTGGATGAAGCTCAAGTGGCCAAATGCTGCATCGAGGCCCGACCTTTGTTTATTAGAGAAAAAGCAAGAGGGGAGCATTGCTATTTTTTCCTCTTCAGGGCTGGCCAAATTCCAGGCTCAGCTGGAGGGAGTCCGTGGGCCTGAGGAGCTGCTTGTCATGTTAAAAGAGCTGCTGGAGGGTGGGGAGGAAGGAGTTTCTCTCCCCTCTCTGCAGCTCTCCAGGCTACAGAAAAGCAGCTAACAAGGGACACCACAGTTGCTGTTTTCCTGTCCTCTTGCTGGTGCAGGCCCCAGCGAGGCAGGATATTCCCAAATCCAGTTCACATCCCGGTGTCACAACAGCTGCTCCTTGTGTTTCTCCCTGTGAGTCCTGGTGTGACAGATCCTGGGCACATCCTGGAGCCTTGTCCCGTTTTCCCAAGCCTGGTTTATCTGGCCAGCCTGTGTCACTTGGTGTCCCAGTGCCTGAGTGTGTCTCCTGCTTCCTGAGACAAGAGGCACAAATGGCTCCTGAAAATCCTTGTTGGGGTCTTGGAGCTACCTGAGCACCAGGATAGATAATCCTGATATCAGGATAGATAATCCTGATGGATAAATAAGGGTTCTGGGGGCAGCTGGTAAATCTTGCTTGGATGTGAACATGTAGTTATTCCCTAGAGCAGGTTTAGGGTGAAAAGTCTGCCCTTTTCACGTTTTCAGGTATTTGGGTAGGGCACTTTAAACTGTATGGAGATTCTGCAGTGAGAATTTGGGTTTTCAAGGGTGTGGAAGGCTCCTGGTTTCATGGGACACAGGGTTATTATCCTGAGGCCCAGCACATGGAGTCACCATGAGAATGTAGCTGAGGATAGCCAGGATCAGAAATCCATGCCCCTGGCTTTTCCCCACATCCCTACTTGTGTTTGATCAGCTGCTTAGGCCATGATCTTGGAAATCTAAAGGGCATTTTTATGAATTAAAGCCATATTATTATTCTCTGTCTAAAGGAAACAAGGAGGGAGCTGAAGGTGACTTTGCTGGATTTTGCTGACGTGGTGTTGTGGATCCATAAATGTGTGGATTTCTTCCCCACATTTGTTCCTTGTAATCTCTTCAATCAAGGGCTGCAAAACATCCTGGAGCATGTTGTGATCAAAGCCTTTCCTTGATTCTCTCCCTGCAGGTGACCTGTGCATCTCTGAAAACGAGCGGAGGGTGGTTTCCAGGGAGGCCTGGGACAAACTCAAGCAATATTTTCCAAAAGCCCCCGAATTCCCAAATAGCAAAGAGTGCTGTTCCCAGTGCAAGGTATTTGTGAAATACTCCCCTTTTGTTGACTGTAAATACTGGTTGTATTTCTGGTTTTCCTTTTCAATACAACCCTGTGCCATGCAGGAGAATAAAGTCACCTTTAGCAGCAGCTGGCAACGGGAGCTGGGCTGTAATTAACTGTTTCCTGCAGATTTTGGAGCGTGAAGGGGAGGAAAATGAAGCTCTGCATAAGATGATGGCCAGCGAGCAGAAGACTTCTCTCCAGAATCTGTTCCATGATAAATGCAGACCCTGCCTGGGCAGCTGGCCTCAGGTAGGGAAGGAGGGGATCAGGGAATGCAGCCAGGCTTGGGAGAGCTTTTTGTTGGCTTTAATCCCTCTCCTGCCCAGAGCAGCTGTGGCTGCCCCATCCCTGGAAGTGTCCAGGGCCAGGTTGGACGTGGTTTGGAGCACCTGGGATAGGGGAAGGTGTCCCTGCCCATGGCAGGGGAGTGGAAGGAGATCCCAAGCCAAAGCACTGGCTAAGCATTCACTCAGTTGGTGCCAGCAGAGCTCTCAGGTGTGTTGTGCTGAGCTGTGATTTCCCTGTGCTGGCACAAAGCCCTCAAGAGCTGTGGCAGTGGCTGATGTGCCAGGGGAGCTGTGGCTGGCCTCAGCTCAGGGAGGTAACAGTGGCAGTGCTGCTGTCGTGGCTGTACCTGTCCCTGGAAGGACAGAAGGAGCACAGCTGCTTCCCACAGCTCTCCATCAGCCTTCCTGTGCAGGAGGATGCTGGAACACACCTCAGCTTTGCCCCAGCACTACCTTTTCCTGTTGCTTGGGCAAAATCCAGGTGTGCTCCAGCATCCTCCTGATCCAGAAGCTCAGGGAGTTTCCCAAAATGCTGGAGCCTTCCAAAGAGCAGTGGTGGCAGTGCAAACCCTCTCCCAGCAGCTTCTCCAGGAATTCTTGGGGATTTGAGGTGCCCAGAACAAGTTGGTTCTAGTCCTCGGCTCCTGGGAGTCTCATGGTGCTGATTAATGGTTGACTCCACAATCCTGCCAAGGTGCAAGTGTCTGCCTCCATCCCTCGCTGCTCCAGCTGGGAACAAGAACTGAGGCAGCATGGATCCATGGCTTGGAACCAAGGAGACCCAAAATGGTTTAAAAGGAGTTTTCCTTTCCTGCTGAGCTGGAGAGCTCTAGGTCCTGGTAGTGGTAGTTAAGGTTGTGTCTGGCTGGATCTGCTTTTGGAGCTGGAGGATGGAAGGTTGGAGCTCAGCACTGTGGGTCAGACACAGGAGGGTCTCCACCAGCAGGGTTACATCCTTCTTTCCCTTTTTAGCCTCCTTTCCTCTTTAATTTCCTGAGGGAGCCTTGTCGAAGAGAGCTGAGGATCTCCTCAAGCCTTTGGAGTTTTCCTGATCCGAAGAAATTGAGATTTGGAGAGGAAAACAAGCAGAGTGACAAACAATCAGAAATCAAGAGATGAAGGG
Organism: Parus major; assembly: GCF_001522545.3. Classification (NCBI taxonomy): domain Eukaryota; kingdom Metazoa; phylum Chordata; class Aves; order Passeriformes; family Paridae; genus Parus; species Parus major. The sequence goes on from NC_031789.1 coordinate 232,468, forward strand.
AAATTAAGAACTGTATATATATGTGTATATATATATGTATTGCTCAGGTGTGCCGAGTTTCCCACAGAAAGATGGGGCAAGCCTTTAAATCTGTCTTTGGGAAAGGGGTGAGGAGGAAGAAGAGCATGGAAGTAATTTTGTCACCCAACTCTTGGGGGCTGGGTGATTTCTTGTCCAGGAGCAAACAATTTAAAGGAAGACTGGGACAAAAACCCACAGATTATCCCAAAAATGCTGTCTCATTTGGTGCACAGCTGTGGTTTTGTATCCCTGCTGCTCCCAAATGGAAAAAGTTGTGGATTTTGACGCTGGAAGCAATTGAGGGGTGTTGGGGTGTTCTCACCCCATGCCTGTGGGACTGCAGGGATTCACCAGCTTCAGATGCCGAGTACCCAGCAATAGAAACAGTGCTGGGGAGTCCTGGCTGCTCCAGGGAAATGCTGTTTCCCACTGGGAATTAAAAGTAATTGGATCAAAAGCTCAAGTAACTTCATAATAAACACCAGATTAGCAAAGGCAGTGCTTAGTACCTGATCCCAAATTATTTTCCTTGGCTTTCACAGCCCACTTGGATGGAGTTGTCATGGTAAAGCAGCACTGAGGTCTTGATGGGAGCGAGTGCTGCTGAAAAACCGAACAGTCATTGTTGGGTTCATTAAAAAGATCCTTTTTCCTCCTCTTTTTCCCCAGGAGACAGATGAGCTGTATATTGTTTCACAGTTCTTTGTAGAAGAATGGAGGAAATTTGTCAGGTAACTTGGGTGGAGGGTTTTGGTGCTTTTTATCTCTTGTTTTGGGGGCTGTAGATAATATTTTGCTTCTGACTCCCAGCACAGTGAGCTCATGGAAACAATGAAGCTGATTTTTGCAGGACTTGTATAAATTGTAATAGAGTGTGAGACACTGAATTTCCTTGTTTGCTGTGTGTTAACCAGATGGTCAGATTAGCTGGTAACCTGATTAGTTTTTTCATCTGTCTGGAGCTGTGTCCCAAAGGTCACTGCTCGGGCTGGAGATGGAAATCTCTGCTGGACAGAGTCATTCTGCATCACAGAGGAACACAGATCTCATTTCCTCATCACTAGTAGTTACTATTCCTTGTTGGAATGCCTTGTGTAAATACTCACCTGTGCTTTCTTCCTGAGGAGCTGTGGGGATGCTGGTGGGATAACCTGATGCAGCTTTCCCTGTTGCAGGAGGCCGACACGCTGCAGCCCCGTGTCCTCCATAGCCAACAGCGTCCTGCTCTGTCCTCACGGGGGGCTCATGTTCACCTTCGCTTCCATGACCAAAGAAGACTCCAAACAGTGAGTTTCTTCCCTTCACACCCTTTCCTTCTGCCAGGAGCCTCGGGAGAACATTCCCAAAGGAATATTCTTGCTGCTGAGCCACAGCAAGATGAGGAGTAATCCTTTCCCTGAAAATCAACGTTGAGGCTTTCTCAGAGCCACCTCTGCCTTCCTGCAAGGCAAGACTTAAACTGCCCAGGGATGCTTTGTGAGGAACAAAGAGCTTCCTTCAGCTTGGTTTGTTCCTGACCATCGCCACCCTGGATTTGGCCAGGACACAGAAAAATCCTGCTTCTTTACAATGTGCTTTCTGTGAGCCTTTGCTGCCAGAGTGCTGGCTGCAGGGCTGGACTTCATGCTCCATAGCCTTGCTTCTGCAGTGATGCAGCACTAAAAGCAGGAAATCTTCCACTCCTTTCCTCCTCCATCCCCTCCTCCGGCACGATGGGAGCACAGCAGTGTCACTGATGACAGGCTGCTCTGCTCTGGGTGTAGCTGGCTTCTGGGTGGATTTTGCATTTCTTTCTTTGGCAGACCAACAAGCCAAAGAGGAAGGGTTTCCTGGGAGTCTAGGGCTTGGCTTTTCCATGTCATAAAGCACCTGCCTGTTCCTTTGCACAGTATAGCTCTGATATGGCCCAGTGAGTGGGAGAGGATCCAAAAACTCTTTGTTGTGGATCACATCATCAAAATCACCCGGACACAGGCAGCTGGGACCGGCCCTGAGGGCGCCTGCTACACCTCTGAGCCCCGTGAGTGACCCCTGCTCCTGGGGATGGAGACTGCTAGGGTGTCAGTGGGAAACAGAGCTTGGCAGATTCCCCCCCAGCAATGCTGTGTCCAGCTCTTCAGCACAGGAAGGCTGTGGAGCCACTGGAGAGAGCCCAGAGGAGCCCATGGAGCCAGGCTGGGACAGCTGGGGGTGCTTACCTGGAGAAGAGAAGGCTCCAGGGAGAGCTCAGAGCCCCTTCCAGGGCCTGAAGGGGCTCCAGGAGAGCTGGAGAGGGACTGGGGACAAGGGATGGAGGGACAAGACAGGGGGAATGGTTTCCACTGCCAGAGGGCAGGGTTAGGTGGGATATTGCAGAGAAACTCTTGGCTGTAAGGATGGTAAGGCCCTGGCACAGTTTGCCCAGAGAAGCCGATCCCTGGAAGTGTCCAAGGCCTGGAGCAGCCCAGGATAGTGGAAGGTGTCCCTGCCCCTGGCAGGGAACAGGATGAGATCCTAAAGGTCTCTTCTATCCCAGAGCACTCTGGGATTTGATGTGAGTCACTCTCAGTTAGCAGTGGGAGGTGCTGGGGTCTCTGAGGAGCTGGAGGAATTAAATGTTTTTGCCTTGATGTTTGCCCAGAGCTGTGCCCTGAGTGCCGGGAAGGGCTCCTGTGCCAGCAGCAGCGTGACCTGCGTGAGTACACCCAGGCCACCATCTACATCCACAAAGTGGTGGATAACAAAAAGGTGAGGACTCTCCCCACCCCTGCTCAGCCTGGCTCCAGGCACCCCAGAAATGCCCCGAGAGGGCTGTCACAGCTCCCATGTCCCCAGGGCTGGTGGGACCCTGCTGGTCTGTGCTGGTGGTGAGGGCAGAAATCTGGGCAGCTTTGGCAAAACCAGCGAATTGGGACATTCTGGCTCTGAAAATTCCATCTCCTCCAGGCTTCCTTTTGCCAAACCAAATCCTCTGTGTTTTCAGGGATGCTCCCAGCTGTTTTCTGTCTTAGCTGTGTTCCCAGGCTCTACCTGCTCTCCTCCCCCTCCAATATTTGTCATTTCCTTTCTTCTTGCTCAAGTGACATTTTTATTCTTGGATGGAGATGAGCTCTTCCCCTCGGTGCTGGTGAGACAGTGAACTTGGAGATGGTTCTCAGGATCCCCAAAGTTGTGAATTTTGTTTCTACTGATCTTAAGTGTCAGGATCAGCTCTAGAACTGGTTTTCCAAGTAGCCAAAGCTGCTTCTGTTAAACCCCCCTCCTTAGGGCTCTTAAGAAGGGTGCCAAGGGTGGGCAGGCTCGGATGAAGACAATCTCTTCACCTTTGGAGTGTGGGGTGGGATTTTTCTGGCCTTGACTTGATTTCCACGTCCCTGCCAATCCCAGGGAGGCGCTAGAAGCCGGGGAACCACAGGGAGCTGGAGGCTGGATGCGTTCCTGCCTGGGTTGTGAGATGTGGATCACGCAGCACCGTCTGGAGCCATCAGCCACGGGCTTTCAGCCTGAATCCCTCTTGGCTCTGCTGCACAAGAGGGTTGGGTGTTGTGTTTTTCTGGCACTGGACAGGGCTGTGCTCACATGTGTGGCTGGCAAAAAAACAGGGAGCTATTCTTTGTGGAGCAGCTGGAGCTGGAGAGAGGGGGTGCAAACGTGCCCACGAGATCCCCCAGTAACAGGGCAGCCTCGGCAGGATGGGGAGCAGCAGGAATGCTGGCCAGGATCACTGCTGGCAGCACTGGGAGCCACTGTGCCCTTCCTGCTGGGCTTTGCAAAATCAAGGAGTGTTTCCCAGCCCCTCACCCCTTTTCCTCCTTCCTCTGCACCCCCTGGTTCTTTCTTGGGGTGAATGGTGCTGCACAGGGAAGCCTCATCCAGATAAAATCATTGCAAGGTGGCACTGCTGGAATTCAGAGGGCTCTGGGGAATGTTGAGGGGCTGGAATTGCATCATTAATTGTAAATACATTGATGGAGAAGAGAGCTCTTGGCATCCTGGGCTCCTGCAAAGCAGTTCCAGCCACAGTGTAACTGGGAATTCACATCCAGGCAAATCCATGCCTGGAGTGACTTTCACTGGCCTGAACAACTTTTTATTTTTGTACTTGTGTAAATTATTTAGATTCCATTTACTTAGATCCTCCAGCCCCATAAGTAATAGTGCTGCGTGTCCCTGCCAGGCTGCTGCAGGGGCAGATAAATGTCTTAATTCACAGAAAATGCTTTCTCTGTGTTGAGGCTTTTGTAATACACTTAGACCAAGCAGCTGATGGGGCAGGAATCAGTCCAGGTCCCAGGAGACTTCCCTTTGCCTGGAGAGGAGGGCAGGAAGCACCTGCAATTCCACAGAGGGGGATTCCTGAGCTGAATCCCACTGAGGTTCCACACAGCTGGGGAGGGTGGGGGAGCCTCTGCAGAGCTCGTGGAGCAGCTCCTGGGGTTGTTCCTGGGCTCTCTGGATGGAGGTGGCACCTGGAAGTCCATGCTGGGACAGGCCACGTGCGTGCTGCTGGTTACGGAGAATGATTTTTATGGCTCCAGGTAATGAAGGACGCGGCTCCAGAGCTGAACGTGAGCAGCTCAGAAGCTGAAGAGGAAAGGGAGGAAAACAAGCCAGAGGGGGAGCAAGATCCTGATTTTAACCAGGTAGAAATGAAAAATCCCATCAGGTTCCTTGATTTTTGTATCCTCTTGAGTCAGCACGATGGGATCGCCCATCCTCCTCCTCTGCATCTCACTGGCAGCGGAAAATTATCTTAAATTGTCATTTGACTTGTGAAACCACACCAGTGCTGGGTTTGGAGAGATTAAAGATGGATAAGGATTCATGTGCATGTGGAAATCTGCCCCACGTTGTCATTAGGACTAGGAATGAGGTTTGAAGGCAAATCCTTTGTTCGTCTCCACACTTGCATGCTTCAATTGGCTTTCCAAGGGGTTTTCCATCGCTTCCTGCCTCCCCTCGCGTGACCCACTGGCCCCAAACCCTCTCTGGGATCTGGGAAGGTTGTGTTGATCCCTAAACAACTCCACTCCTTGTTGTTTGCCTCGTCTCCAGGCCAACGGCAGCGCCAAACGCCAGAAGCTCTCCCACCAGAGCTACATCACTTACCAAAAACAGGGAATCAGGAGGAGCACGCGGCACCGCAAGGTCCGGGGGGAGAAAGCGCTGCTTGTGTCAGCCAACCAGACCCTGAAAGAGCTGAAAATCCAGGTGAGGCCGGCTCTCCTGCCAGGAACGAGGCAGAAAACACAAAGTGGGGGTTTGGGGGGCAGGGGAAGGGTGTGGCTGCCCCGGGAGCTGGGGCAGGAGCAGGAGCTGGGGCAGGGGCTGGCGCGGTTCCTGGCGTCAGCCGTCCGTGTGTCCCCAGATCATGCACGCCTTCTCCGTGGCCCCCTTCGACCAGAACCTGTCCCTGGATGGGAAGATCCTGAGCGATGACACGGCCACGCTGGGCAGCCTGGGAGTGATCCCCGAGTCCGTCATCCTGCTCAAGGTACTGGGAGCAGAGCCAGGAGGGGAACGGGGGTTCTGTGTGGAAATGGGGACACGTGGAACGAGCTCCTTGGAGAGGAATCCTTAATTTCTTCTGTCTTAGGGAAGGAAAATCCTTACTGTTTTTTGTTTTGGAAAAGAAAAATCCTTATTTTGTTTTAGAGGAGGAATAGTCTTAGGTGTTGAGGGGCTTTTTTTGGTTTTGTTTTTTGTTCTGGAGGAGGAAAATCCTTAATTTTTTGTTTAGGAAGAGGAATATCCTTTTGTTTTGTTTTGGAGGAGGAAAAGCCTTAATTTTTTTATGTTAGGGGAGGAAAATCCTCATTGTTTTTGATTTGGAGGAGGAGGAGAATCCTTAATTTTATTTGTTTTGGAGGAGGTAATTCCTTTTTATCTTTGTTTTGGAAGAGAAAACCTCCCTTTTTTTTATTTCCAAGAGTGCTTTGTAGCTGATTTGGCTGGTGAGCTCTGTGGGTACAACCCAAAAACGACTGAATTAGGGAGTGAGTCCTGCCATGGAGTTGGCAGTGTTTGGGCAGGAGGGCTGTTCCTGTTCCCCCTGACCCCTGCCCTTGTTAATCCCCTGCTCCAATGTCCTTTCCAGGCTGATGAGCCCATTGCAGATTATGCAGCCATGGATGATGTTATGCAAGGTGAGAGGGGTGGGGAAGGATTTGGGTTGGGAAGGTGGAAAATGGGGATTGTGACACTTCCTTGTCACCACCTGTGGAATCCTCAGAGTGACTTCTAATGCCTTCCTTCCTTTTCCATCCCAGTTTGTATGCCTGAAGAGGGATTTAAAGGTGAGTCCAGGTGTTCTGCCCCCTTTTGTATCCCCTCACGTGAATTCCAGCCCATTCCCATTTCCCTGCTCATCTGCTGGTGGTGTCTTTCCTTCCCAGGGACTGGTTTACTTGGCCACTGATGGTTTTCCAAGAGGAGCGACCAGAGGGGAAGAGGATTTGTCACATGGTAGGGCATTAAAAGAATAAAAACAGGTGGATACAGTACTTTTTGACTCTTCCAGAAGGCAAAAGTCCATCATGAGACGTTTGCTCCCCAAAAAACAAAACAAATGCCTTATGTCAAAGCAGATTGCACTGAAGGACATCCTGCTTCAGGACAGCGTTCCTGGGTTTATTTAATAGAGAACAGGAGGGTTGGGAAGCTGAGCAGCAGTTGGTGTGTTTGGGGTGAGGGGTGGCCCCAAGCCTGGCCACAAAGGGCTCCAGTAGATCCAGACCACCCTGATCATTCTTTAATGACTCTTTAGGATAATCCTGTCTTTGATCCACTCTTATGCTTTCAGTCCATGTACTGTACTGTGGGAGTACAGGAGTTGTGACTTGCTGAGGGATGTCTGGCGCTTTCAGACACAAAACTTCATTTTCTTAGCCTGAAATGGAAGCTGGGCTCTGCCTCCCAAAGCCTCCCAGTGACTGGGAGCTGCCCCCTCTGCCCTCATTTCCACACCTTGGACAATCCACCTGGGCTCTGGGAACTGTGGGCTTTTTTAGAAATGTGGGATATTTTAATGACTCTGGAGAACATTTTCCTCCAGTCTGGCGCTGCTGGGAGCGTTCCTGGCTCAGGGCAGTCAGAGCTGGGGAGGGGTGCAGGTGCCTGCCGTGTTTCCCATGGCAAGAGGTTTTCTTACTCCTCTCTCCTCATTTTTCAGCAATGCACTAAATTTTTATTTTTTTTATTTTTAATCTCCCAGCAAAGTTTTCTCCCCATTAATATTTAGCAGGAAGGAGTATCCCACTTCCAGACTGATCCACACCGAGCACTGCCGAGGGATCTCTGATAAAGAGATCCTCTTCCTCTCCAACCTTTTCCTTCGTTTCCACAGAAAAACACAATCCAGAGAACACATCAGTTTTACTTTTTCAAGGTTTGCAGGAATTTGGGGTGCAAGAAGAGAGTGGGGGCCACAAATTCCATCCCCAAAGCCCCACTGGTTTTGATTTCCAGTGTTTTTATGCTAAGAATTCCAGCTTCTCTTTGCCCAGTGCCTTCCTCCCTTGTCCCTGCCGGGTTTGGGGGTGAAGCAGCAGCATTTGAGGGGCTCTGACTTTCCTAAAAAGTGATTTTTATGGGTAGTTTGAACCCGTGGATTCTTTCCCAAGGTATAGACATGGCAAATTCCATTGCCAAAGCCACAGGAGGCTTTTCTTCCCAACCTGAAGCACTCGCTTGTGTACATATTCCTTGGAAATTCCATCTTTTCAAGTTGCTGTTAATTTTTTTAATGTTATATATTAAAAAGTCTCTTCCTTGAGCTGACACTGTTGTGGGAAGGAATGCCATGGGGTGTTCCAGGGCTGAGGCGGTTCCGGCAGTGCCGGGTCCTCTGGAGGATGCAGATACAAGGTGTGAGCCAAGGCCCCATTCCTGTTTTGTCTGTTATTTGCAAATATTATCAGATTAAAGTTGTCACTGGAGCTGTGGCAGCCTCTTTACAGTGTGGACATGTGGGCTGAGGGTGTTGGAGCAAGGTGGATGTGATTATCCCATAAATCCCACTTGGAGCTGTCCCCAAAAGGAGAGTGGGCACTGCAGGGTGGGGTGGGAGCAAGAGGGACCCTGCTGGAGCAGAAATTCCCCCTCCTTTGCACCGGGAGGGAACAGGTTCTGTGGAGCTCGGGCACTACATTTGGTGGCCCTGGCCCTGTCACCCCCACCCCTGTCCCCTCCTCGTGTGTCCCTGGGGGGAGGCTCTGGGGGATGGGGGTGCCAGGGAGGGCATGAGAGAGGGGAGGGGGGGTAGGAGCAGGGGGGCTGCGGGTGGGGGTCCCAGCTGTGGATGGGGGCCACCCTGGAGGTGAGAGAAGAAGGGTTAAGGATGAGGAGTTACCAGGACTGGGAAGTTACAGGTAAGGGGGTTCCTGGGGTACCAGGGATGGAGGTATGGGAGGGGACAGGGATGAGGGGCCCCGAGTTCCAGGGATGGGGGTTAGGGGTGAATGGGGTCTGCCGAGAGCCAGGGCTGGGAAGGAGGGAAGGGGGGAGCCAGCTCTGGGTGCCAGGGAGATGCGGGGGGGGAACCCCATGAGCCGAATTAGTGGGGAGATGTGGGAGATGTGCCCCATCAGGGCAGGGCAGCACCCGGGTACCAACCGCAGGTGGGGGCTGGAGCTGTCTGCGGGACCCGCGGCTCTGCGGGGACCCCCGGGGGGTGACACCAGGGACGGGGGGGATCCCCAGCTCCGGATCTCAGTTGCCGGTGCCCGCGGCCGCTCCCCGGTGCGGTGCCCGGTTCCCGGTACCGGTGCCCGGTCCCGCCGCCCCCGGTCCCGCCGCCCCGCCCCGCCGCACGTGACGCTGCGCGGTGGCAGCGAGCGCCGGGCCCCGCTCGGCTCCGCTCGGTACCGGCCCCGCTCCGGGACCGCCGCCCCCGGTAAGTGCCGCCCTGCGGGGCCCGGGCACCGCGCTCCCCCCGGACACAGCCCTCTGGGGATGTCCCCTCGTCCCCAGCGCAGCACCGGGGGGTCCGTCCGCCCGTGACCTTCACCGCTGCCGGTACCGGGGGAGGGGATGGGGGGGGAAGATGCTCCGGGCCTGGGGAAAAAGACCCGGGTTGGGGGAGGGAGGGGGGAGTCCCCCATTGCCCCTCAGCCGGTCCCCCCCAAATGTCTTCTCCATGATTACCCCTATAACTTGCCCCCCCCCCCCAAACCTGCCCCCCTCTTCTGCCCCCCATCATCTGCTCCCCCCGTCTCAGTGTCCCCAGTCTGACTCCCGTGTCACCCCAAACCAAATCTCCCCCTCCCCAACCCCCCAGTCTGGCCCCCACATTTAGAACCTCTCCCCCCCCCGGTGCTCCCCCACCCTCCCGGGACAGACCCCGCCTTGGATGCCGGGGGGTGTGGGGAGCGATGGGGGAGCCCCCCCAGGGCCGCCCCCAGCCCGGCGGGGTCACGCTGCGGCCCAGGGAAGGGTCGCGACTGCACGGGGACGGGTGGCAATGTCGCATTGGCACGGGGACCCCGGCGGGTCGCACTGGCACGGGGACGGGTCGCACCTGCAGCGGGGCTGTGCTTGGCTGTGCCTGTGTTTGCACCAGCGCCGTGTTTGCCCAGGGACGGCTCACACCTGCACCGGGGCTGTCTTTGCACAGGAACGGGGCGCGTTTGCACCGGTGCCGTGTTTGCTCAGGGACGGTGACATTTGCACGAGGGTCCCTTTTGCACCAGGGACACACTCGCGCGTCATTGTGTTTGCACAGGGCCGGGTCACATTTGCACCGGGGTGTGTTTGATGGGGACAGTGCCATTTGCATGGGGACGGTGGCGTTTGCACGAGAATGCTCACATTGCCACAGAGAGAGCGACATTTGCACGGGGCTGGTGACACTGGCGTGGGGCCGGTGACACTGGCACGGCAATGATCGTACTTGCACGGGGACAGACCCTGGGCACGGGGCTGGTGGCACCGGCTCGGGGTCAGTGACACTTTCATGGGGAGGGTGGCACTGGCGCAGGGTCGGTGACACTGGCGCGGTCACGATCACATCTCACGGGGTCGGTGGCACTTGGGGTCGGTGACACTTGGGGTCGGTGACACTTGGGGTCGGTGACACTTTTGCGGGGTCCCGGCGCTGTCCGTGGTGCTGCCCCGCGCCGCCGCCTCCCGCCGGCAGAGGGCGCCCTTGGGGGCGGGGTTGGGTCTGGGGGGTCTCAGTGCCCCCAGGTTGGGTCTGGGGGGTCTCAGTGCCCCCATGGGGTGACCCCGCTCCGCTGGCCCTGGCACCGGCAGGGTGACACCTGGCTCGCTGCCATCAGCTGGCTCCAGGGCTGCTGGCCGGGCATCCTGGAGAGGGGCTGTGGGGGAGCTCTCCTCTCCCCCAGGAAGCGCCATGGGCCCCCCTGGACCCCCGCACACCACCTAGACTCGTCTCCAGCCAGCAGCACGTCCCAACCCCGAGGTAAGCACCCATGGACTCCCCCCACCCACCCCAAGGCAGGGAGACAGACACCCACAGCCCCTCTCTCCCCAGAGCAGCAGGATGGCCCAGCAGCGCCATGCCATCCCCCCGCCACTCAAGGTAGGTGTTGGGGTGGGGGCACCCGTGGGGTGCCACCATGGGCATGGCCCATCCTACCACCCATGGGTGCGAGCGTGGCTGTCACCACCCCTTGCCTTGCAGACGGAGGAGGACTACATCCCCTACCCCAGCGTGCATGAGGTAGAGCACCCACCCCTCTCCAGGGGCGGTGGCTGGGTGGGTGGGCTGGTGGCTGGGTGCCCAAAGCACCCACCATGGCTGTGGGCGCAGGTGCTGGGCCGGGAGGGGCCGTTCCCCCTCATCCTCCTGCCACAGTTCGGGGGTTACTGGATTGAGGGCACCAACCACCAGCTGAGCGGGGCCCCTGAATCGCCCCCCACTCCGGCACCCGGCACCCGGACAAAGCTGGAGGGCAACCACACGGCCAAGATCTACCGCAAGCACTTCCTGGGCAAGGTGAGGCCCAGCACCCAAGGGTGCTGCAGGTGTGGGGTCTGGGGTGGGGGGGATATCCCATGGCTGTGGATGGGCAGGAGCATGGAGACCACGTGAACTCAGGTGTTCATGGATGGAGGTGTGGTGTCCATGGGAATGGGAGCCCCATGGATGGGTGCTCATGGATGCTCGTGGATGTGGGTGCGTGTATCCGTGGATATGGGAGCCCTATGGGTGATGGAAACGTGTGCTCATGGACGTAGCCCTGGGCACGACTGCCCCATGAGAAGGGTGCGTGGGGTGGCTTCTCCATGGGAATGGAAGGACATGGACACCTCATAAACACACGTGCTTTGGCACGTGGCTGCTTGTGGACATGGGTGCTCCATGGGGTGGGTGGTCAAGGAGGGTGTTGGGTCTCCACGGGCAGGAGAGCCCCTGGCATGGTGCCCACAGACATGGGTTCCCCATAGGTTTGCATGGACTCGGGGCTCCATAGGTTTGTGTGTCCAGAGGACCTGGACGCCCCAAGGCGTGTGTGGCTCCCCGAGTGTGGGTGCCCCATAGGTGGTACCTGTGGGTACAGGTGCTCATGGGCCCGGGTGTCCCACGGCATGAGCGCCATGGCCATGGCTGCTTGGCTCCTTCCCACAGGAGCACTTCAATTACTACTCCCTGGACCCGGCGCTGGGACACCTCGTCTTCTCCCTCAAGTACGACGAGCAGGAGCACCTCCACCTGCTGCTGCGGTGAGCAGGGTGTGGGAGGCACCCGTGGGAGCTGCCGGGGGTGGGGGGGGCCCCCTGACCCCCTCCTTGCTCCGCAGCACCCGTGCCCGCACCCTGCATGATGTGGTGCCCATCTCCTGCCTGGCCGAGTTCCCCAACGTGGTGCAGATGGCCAAGGTGGGTGCGACCCCCCCTCCCAGCAGCACCCATGGGTGCCCCCCAGCCCCAGCCCCCCTCAGCATCACCCCTCCCTCCCACAGCTGGTGTGTGAGGACGTGAACGTGGATCGCTTCTACCCTGTGCTCTATCCCAAGGTGAACGGGATGCAGGGAGGGGGCACGTGGGCACCCAAGGGTGCCCCTCCCCAGCTTCTGACGCCCCCCACCCCGCAGGCATCCCGCCTCATCCTCGCCTTTGACGAGCACGTGCTCAGCAACCACTTCAAATTTGGGGTCATCTACCAAAAACTGGGGCAGGTATGGGGTGGGGTCGGTGGGGGTTTGGGTGGGGGGATCCCTGGGTGGGTGCTGGCACCCATCCCCACCCCGCTGCAGACCTCCGAGGAGGAGCTTTTCGGCACCACGGAGGAGAGCCCGGCCTTCGCCGAATTCCTCGAGGTCCTGGGTCAGCGGGTGCAGCTGCGGGACTTCAAGGGGTGCGTGAGGGGACGCTGGGGGGGAGGACCCACAGGGTCAGGGTGCCCGTCTCACCCAGCCACCCACGCAGGTTCCGAGGGGGGCTGGATGTGACCCACGGACAGACAGGCAGCGAGTCGGTCTATTGCCACTTCCGTGACAAGGAGATCATGTTCCACGTCTCCACCAAACTGCCCTACACCGAGGGGGATGCCCAGCAGGTGGGCACCCATGGGCGCTGGGGGGGTGAAAGGAGGGGGAACAGGGGGGACACTTGTGTGCTTGAGAGCAGGGGGCTGGAGGTGGTCCTGGTGCTGTTGGGGCTTTGGGGATGTCCCACGGAATGGAGGGGACTCCTGGGACATCCGTGGGTGGTGGTGGACATCCGTGGGGCTCGGGAGGTGGCAGGGCACTCATGGGCGTGGGGACACATCTTTGGGATGCAGAGGACTGGTAAGGCACCTATGGGTGCCGGGGGGAGCTGTGGGATGCAGGGGGCTGGTGGAGCATCTGTGGGTGCTGGGGTGCACCTATGGGGCACAGGGGCTTTCGTTGCCCCCGGTGTGACCACCCTCTGTCCCTCGTGTCCTGCTGTGTGCCCCCACGTCCCTCCGCATCCCCACAGCTGCAGCGGAAGCGTCACATCGGCAACGACATCGTGGCCATCGTCTTCCAGGACGAGAACACACCGTTCGTCCCCGACATGATCGCCTCCAACTTCCTCCACGCCTTCGTGGTGGTGCAGCTGGAGCAGGGGGGCTCCCAGGGCCCCCTCTACAAGGTACCCTCCCGTGCCTCAGTGTCCCCGTCCCCATGGGGGCCCCACATCCGCCCCGTCACCCCCACACCCGCCGCAGGTCTCTGTCACCGCCCGTGACGACGTGCCCTTCTTCGGCCCGCCGCTGCCCGACCCCGCCGTCTTCAGGAAGGTGAGAGCCCTTGGGAGCCCCCCGGGGGTCCCTGGTGACACCGAGCCGGCCACGCACCCACCCAGGACCGCCCCCACTCCGCAGGGCCCCGAGTTCCAGGAGTTCCTGCTGACCAAGCTCATCAACGCCGAGTACGCCTGTTACCGAGCAGAGAAGTTCGCCAAGCTGGAGGTGCGGGCAGGGGGTGCGGGATGGGCAGGGGGTGCTGGGGGGCGCCCAGAGGGGCTGGGCAAGGCGTGGGGCACGACACCAGGCTGTGGATGTGGGGGCCGAGCCCACGGTGGGACCTGTGCAGACGGATCGGCCGTGGGTGGGCAGGGGCCGGGTCCCCCTCTGGGTGCCCGGGGTAGGGGCGGCGGAGCGGTGGGGAGGGGGCTGCGAGGGGAGTCCCCAGGGCCTGCAGCGCTGCAGGGTGGGGGTCCCGTGTGGGGGTCCCGTGTGCGTGTCCCGTGTGCTGCGGGATGGGTGCGGGGCTGGGAGCGGGGCTGGGTGCGGGATTGGGAGCGGGGATGGGAGCGGGGATGGGAGCGGGGATGGGAGCGGGG
>NC_031789.1:246461-257740 GCF_001522545.3 Parus major
TGGGAGCGGGGATGGGTGCGGGGCTCGCGTGGGCGCAGCGGTGCGGGGCTGGTGCGCAGGAGCGGACGCGGGCGGCGCTGCTGGAGACGCTGCACGAGGAGCTGCAGGCTCGCAGCCAGGCCATGCTGGGGCTCGGCCCCGACGACGAGCGTCCCGACAACGGCGGGGCCGCCCCGGGCTTCTTCGAGTCCTTCAAGGTGGGGCGCGGGGATCCCGCACCCCGCACATGCCGCACAGCTCTGAGGGGCTCAGCCCCGCCCTGACGCCTGCGGGGCCGGGTCCCCTCCCCCGGGTTCCCCTCCCCCGGGTCCCCCCCCCCCGGGTCCCCCCCCCGGGTCCCCCGCCCCCTGCGCGCGCAGCCAATCTGCGGGCGAGTTCCTGAGGCCGCGCCCAGCCCAGCCCACGCCCCCTGATGGACCAGAACGGTCCCGCGCGCTCAAGCTCCGCCCATTTCCCATCGAACCACACCCCTTGAGGCCACGCCCCCACATCGCATAAAGCCCCGCCCAGGTCGCGCTCCCCGCCCCTCACACGAAGCTCCTCCCACCCGGTCCTTGGCTCCGCCCCCCCGCGATCCCCCCGGTTCCCGGTTCCCCCCTCCCCGTGGCCCCGGTACTGACGCGCTGCCGCCCCCAGTCGCTGCTGGTGCCCGGGAGCCGCCGGGGACGCCGCGGCAGCGCCATCGGGCTGGGCTCGGTGGAAGAGGTGGGTACCTCGCTGTCCCCGCTCGGTGTCCCCCCGGTTCCCGGTGTCCCCCCGGTTAACGGCGCCCCGCAGGCGCTGCTGGTGCCCGGCAAGAGCCCTTCGAGGCGGCGGCCCGGCCCCCTCGGCTCCCGCCGCTCCAGCGCCATCGGCATCGAGAGCATCCAGGAGGCGCCGGCCGGCAGGTGAGCGCCGGTACCGGCCCCGCCGCTGTCCCCTCCCGCTGTCCCCTCCCGCTGTCCCCTCCCGCTGTCCCCTCCCGCTGTCCCCTCCCGCTGTCCCCTCACTGCTGTCGTCTCCCCGCAGGGACGGCCCCGCAGCCGCCGACGGCTCCAGCTCCACACACAGCTCCCCCGAGAGCCGCCGGAACCCCGACAGGTCCCGCAGCTGCCACCAGGATCGGGGACACGGGGAGAGAAGGGCACTGGGCTGGGGTGGCACTGGGGAGGGACTCCATGGGGACTGGAAGGCACTGGGATGCTGTGGCAGAGGGACAGGGTGACTCCAAGGCGAGGTGACACGGGGACAGGGTGACACCAGGGTGACAGGGGAGGGGAGGACACTGGGATGGTGTAGCTCAAGGACAGGGTGACACCGCCTGGGGTGGCACAGGGATGGGCACGGGCAGGGCGATGTGAAGATGACACAGGGACTGGAGGGATGGGACAGCAAGGGAATGCAGTGGGCCGGGGTGACCTCGGGGCGGGGTGGCACAGGGACACATGGCACGGACACAGGTTGGTATGATGACAAGAGACGTGGGGACAGGATTGCGTGGGGCTGGGACCTCCCAGGGATGGCACGGGGTGGGGACAGGGCGCAGGGCGACATGAGGATGCAGTGTCCTGGTCGGGGTGGCGTGGGGACAGGGTGTCCCGGGGCCAGCATAACATCGCAGCGGGCCGCGGTGGTGGCCACGAGGCGAGGTGCCAGCCTGTTGTGGCCTTGGGGACCGTCCCTGGCCTTGGGGACTGTCCCTGGCAGGGCCGAGAAGCCAGAGGCGCCGGATTTCTCCCGCTCCTCCTCCAGCGCCAGCAGCTTCGGCAGCGCCGCGGAGGAGCCGGGCGAGCCCGGACGGGTACGGGGAGCCCGGGCGGGGGGTCCGGGGGGGCAGCCCGGGGTGGGCAGCACCCCCGTGACCCCCCCACGCCCCCTCAGGAGAGCCGCTCGCCCTCGGGGAGCCACCGCGACGCCTTCACTGACACTCCCTGGCCAGATGACCCCCCCGGAACCCCCCCAGGTAGCCCAGCACCCCCGGCTCGGGGCGCCGCGGGGCTGGGGGACCCCTCGGGGTACTCATGTTCCCCCCCCTTTCTCCCAGGCCGTTGCCCGCCTGACCCCCCCTGCCCTGAGATCAAAATCCAGCTGGAGCAGCCCCCCCCTAATCCGGTGAGGCTGTTCCCCCTCCCACCAGTGCAGTATGGGGGTGCCCACATTGGGGTGCCCCCACTGATGTCCCTCCCACAGGGCTCATAGTCACCCCCCCTACCCACGGGGGTGTCACCGCTTCGCCCCCTCTGTGTGCCACCCCCGTGCCAGGAGCTGAAGCCATCATCCCCGGTGCAGGATTTGGGGAGACCCCCCCAAAAAATTGGGATGTGCCCCCCTCCAGACAATCTCTGTCACCCCAAAAACCCCTTGGGTGAGGGGGTGATGCACTACAAAGGGGCCCCCCCTTTGCTGTGACCCCAAAAGGAAGAGTGGGTCCAACCCCAGCATCACCCCCTTCCCCCCAAAAAAGAAGGGACTCAAATCCAGGGTAACCCCAAAGTGGAGCTCCCCCTCCCCCCCCTTTATTTTAAGGGAAGAAAGTTCTGGAATGGGCCAGAGGCTGGAATTGCGGGGAGGGGGAGGAATATTTTTTCACACCCTCCCAAACTGTGTTTGTGTTTCCCGTGAGTCCTGTATAAAATAAAAGTTTATTTATCGCTACAGTGGGGGAGGTCTCCGATATCTAGGGGGTCCCAAAACCCCAAACATCAGTAGGGGGGGGCTCTAAAAACTCTAATTTTGGGGGGTCATTTAGCCAAATGTTGGGTTTCACTGCATCTGGGCCGAGCAAAGCCTTTCTTTGATGGGGTCCCTGCTTTTGGGATGCTGTGAGCACCCCAAGGCGTTGCCTTCCCACCCCCCAAAGTGCCCCTTTCAGCTCTGCTGGTCAGCCTGGTGTCAGGAGTGGCATTTGGCCACGGCCCTGGTGGCCACTGGCATCCTGTCAACCCCCTGGCCAAGGAAAAGTGGTTCCCACCCCCCTGAATCCCCAAAAACCACGCGGCACCCCGGGAGTGGTTAAACATAGCTCTGGGAAGTGCCAGCAGCCGAATCCGGCAGTGCCGGGAGGGGGCAAAGGTGGGGACAGAGCCCCCTCAAACCCAGCCCTGCCGGGGGCACCGCTTGCACCTGCTCGGAGGGATCCTGGTTAATGAGGAACTGGATTTTCAATTATAAAACTGGTGGGTAAACATGAAAAACAAGGGAGGGTGTCTAGGGGCGTTTTGGAAGGTTGGGGTTTGGGGGAGGCAGTGTTTTCCCAGCCATTTGCACTCATGGGCACCGTGGGGCTTTCGTGGGTGCACAGCGACTTGGGCTCGTGCCAGGGATAATTTGCACAAGCACAGTGACTTGGGCTCGTGCCAGGGGTAATTTGCACAAGCACAGTGACTTGGGCTCGTGTTTGCACTGTACATTTTCACTGTATGGACGGGCAGTGACTCAGGGACAGTCCCGTGCACAGTGGCTTTTGTACCTTGTGGGAAGGGGAATTGGAGCACGGTGCCATCCGCGCGGAGCCGTTCGCACCAGCACGGGGACATTTGCACACTCAGGGCACTACACACCACGACATCTCAGTGAAATCCTCGTGTGCACGGGGACGTTTGCACACTCAGGGCACTACACACCACGACATCTCAGTGAAATCCTCGTGTGCACGGGGACGTTTGCACACTCAGGGCACTACACACCACGACATCTCAGTGAAATCCTCGTGTGCAAGGGGACGTTTGCACACTCAGGGTGCTTTGTGCTGAGCTCAGGCCGTGTCTGCAGGTGCACAGTGACGCTGCCACTGTCACATTTGCATGTGCAAGGCACAGCACCCGCTGGCACGGTGACATTGGCACAAGCACAGTGACATTTGCCCACTCCTTGCACTCTTTGCACACCCAGGGTCGCTGTCCCTGCCCAACCCTCGCGCTCCCAGCACCCTTCCAACTGCACAAGCCCCTTTCCCCTTGCGACCCCACCTACTAAAATTACCCCCTAATTAACTCACCCTAATGAAGGGGGCGTGTCCCAGGGCCTCCCACCCTTTACATCCCGCTTTGCTGCCTTTGCCCCTCATCCACAGCCCCAGCCCCAATCCATCCCAAATCCCTCCCGGGGCAGCAAATTGCTTTAACCCAAAGAATTATAAAACAAAAAAAATCACTGAGGAGACAACAAAACCCAAGTTTAGGGACAAATTAACCCGATGAGTTAATTTTTTTTCCCATCTTCGTGTGGTCTCTGGCTCCCCACACATGTGACGAGTTGGGCACCAGGGTCAGTCCTCAGCCAAGGGACCGCAGAGGCATTTTGGGACCCAGCCCCATCGCATTTCGCTCAAAGAGGGGGTTTTATCCGCCGAGGCTCCAGCTGCCATCCCCAATCCTGCGGTGGGTTTGGGATAGGCCGGGGAACGTTGCTAATTAGAGGGAAGGAACCATGTATTTACAGAGGCAGCTCCCAGCACCAAACCGCCAGCGGCTGCTTTAGCTCCGCTGAGTCTCTCTGTTCTCTCTCTCTTTCCCGGGCGCTGCTGTCCACAAAAAAATAAAAAGGGGGGATGAATTAAAAATAAATCCCCCTTGGTGATTTGCAAGAGGCACTTTAGCAGAGGAGGAGGAGGAGGAGGCTGAAGAAGGGCAGGAGCAGGGGGGTGGCAGGGCGGGTGGCAGCGTTGCAGTGGCCTCGGTTGGAGCCGATGCAGGCGGCATAGGCCATGGCGTGGGGGATGTAGTTCTGCTCGTGGACCCCGTGCAGCAGGTGGGCCATGGGCCCGCGGGCGAACACAGCCACGTCCTCGCCACCGTGGGTCTCCTGCCGGAGCGGCACGGCTGACTGCGCCTGGTAGTCGGCGTGTGCTGGGGTAAACAGCACAGGTGAGAATCGTGTAAGAACCCAGCTCATTTTAGCCAAGTTGGGATGATTTTAAGGGGTTTTGGCCTAAAACACACTCACCGAAATCCACGGCAGAGACGTTTTCTCGCTCGCCTGCCACGATTTTATAGCCGGGGCCGTTACCGTAGAGGATGGAGGTGAAGGGTTTGCGGTCCACATCGCTCTGCATCGGGGCCAGGCCTGGTGGTGTGGCACAGTCACCGGGATGGAATCCCCCCAGGCTGTCCCCAGGCTGTCCCCACAGCATCCCCACGGTGTCCCCAAGCTGTCCCTGGCACCATGGCTGGGCAGAGCTCACCAAAGATGGGGTTCCCGCGGGGGGTGTAGCCACCGAAGGTGAAGACGTGCGAGTGGTCAGCGGTGACGACACTGAGCGTGTCCTGGGTGGACGTGAGGCGTGTGGCCAGCCCAATGGCCCTGTCCAGCTCCACGGCCTCGTGCAGTGCCTGCTTTGCCTTCCCCTCGTGGTGCCCGTGGTCGATGCGGCCGCCTGCGGAACCCAGCGCTGCTCGTATTGCCCTCCCTTCCTCTTCCCAGCCTCACACTCCCCTTTATTCCCTTTCTGCATCTCCCCATCACCCTATTTACCCCCCTTTTTACACTCCACTTCCTCCCTTTTGCACTCCCATCAAGCTCTTTTATTCTTCCTTTTTATCCCCCTACCCTTAATCTGTTTTAGCATTCCACCATCACCCCTTTTATCCCTTTTTGCACCTTCATTGTCCCTGTTACCTCTCTTTTTGCATTCCCCCATATCCCCTTTATCTGTCATTTGTGTCCCCCCACCACCCCCTTATCCTTCCTCCTCATCCCCTTTTTTTTGCACTCCCATCTCCCCATGATCCTTTTTGTGCCATCACCCTTAATCCCCAGTTTTTTTCTTCCATCACTCCATTTCCCGTCCTTTTGCACGGTCCAGTCCTCACTTTTTGTACCTCCCCTTTGTCCAATTCCCCACCTTTCTGCAGCCTCTTTTGTACCTCATCACCCACTTTTTCCTCCCCTTTTTGTATCCCCATCACTCCCTTTGCACCCTTTTATTGAATCCCCTCCCTTTTTGCACCCTCATCGCCCCCTTTTATCCCCTATTTTTGCACCCCCATGAACTCCCACCTTCAACCAGGAGGAAGAACCCCCGGGGATTTTTCTGGAGTATCCTGATGGCCACGGACACCATCTCGCTGAGGGATGGATCTGTCTCGTTGTTCCTGTCCAGCTCGTACACCATGTCCCCTGGCTCGAAGAGGCCTGGGGACAGGGACACTGCTGGGCACATCCTTTTCCCACCAAAAGAAAAAGGGGGGGCCAAATCCTGCTCCTTGTGCTGGCTCAAGCGTTTGACACACCACCGGATCCAGGAAGATCAGATAGAACCCGGTGATAATCCCAGCCCTTCCTTCCTCCTGCCCCGCAGGATTCCACATTCCAGATGGGATGGGAATTTCACTGCTGACAAAAGAGCTGCATCCCAAGGAGGGAGCTGTGTCCCAGGGTGGGAGCAGCAGCATCCTTGGGGGTGTAACACCGTCCTTGGTGGGCAGCACATCCTCGAGAGCACACCAACATCCCCATGCTGGGTGGGGCACCAGCATTTCCTGGGATTGCAGCCTCTTTGGGAGGTACCAGCACCCCTGGGGGCAGCGGTAGCCCCACCCTTGGGGATGTAACAACATCCCTTTGGGATATCAGCATCCCCAGGGGGGTAACAGGATCGTCCAGCTCCCCCAAGGGATCAGAACCATCTTTGGGGCACGTCCAGGACAGGGCAGCAGCACCCTTGAGAGGATAACTGGCCCCTGCAGCTGGCCCAGCACCCTAGGACAGTACAGGGGTGCCCCTAAAGCACCCAGCTGCTGCCCGGGCACCCTTGGGTGCAGGGACTCACCCAGCAGGAAGTCGGTGCGGCTGAGGTTGAGCGCCAGCAGCCCTCGCCGGTGCCACACGTACTCAGCAACCTGGGGACAGGGGACAGGGGCATTGTCACCTTTCCATTGCCTCTGCCACCCCCCCAGATGCTCCCCCAAATATTCCATCCCCTAGGAATGGCTCTGTCGGGTTCCAGTGGGGTGATGTGTGTGTACCCCCACCCCAGGTGACCCCTTGTCACCTTGCCACGGGGCTTGGCCTCCTGCCATGCCTGGACGAGGTTCCTGCCGTCCAGCCGGGTGCCCCGATGCTTCTCCTCGTGGGGATATTCCACATCACTGACATTCTTGGGGTACATGTATTTCCTCCCCCCACCCAGGATCACCTGCAAAAGAGGGGAGGAAATGTAGTTTTAAATGCTTTTAATTGTTTTAAATTTCCCCCTCCAGATGGGGTTTAACGGGGAAGACCCTGAAGGGGCGGAATGGGATGTCCAGGAAAGCCCTGGCACTGTGGGCAAAAACACCCGAGGAATTTCACCTCGCCCAAAATAACCCTGAATCTCTTCCTATTAATTAAAACCGAGGACAGAAATAACCGTTTCAAGCAGGGATTTGGCTTTTTGAATATTTTTTTTTCCCCCATCTGTGGGAAGGATGCTCCACATCGGGATCCCCACATGAACCCACTGGAATGGAGCCCCATCCCGTGGCTCTCCCTGTTTGCTTTGGAGCCTGATTTATTTGGCCTCTGTTATTTATAACCTAGCAGAGATTTTATGGTTTTTTTGTATTTTTTTCCCCCTTTCTCTGCTTAGAAGGTGAATTATAAAGCTGAAAAACACCAACGCCAAAATTATTAACAAAAAAAAAAGGGAAAGAAAAGTCTTTTCCCCACTATATAATTATTTCCAGCCTGGGACAGAGTTAAAATTATATTAAAGGGAAAAAAAAAAAAACAAAACAGCAAAAGAGGTTATTAAAGAGCTAAATAACAGGCTGGGATGTTTTGCTTTGGGGCTATTTTGAAGGACAGAAGAAGATTTATTTACAGTGCTGAATTTCTGCATAAATCCACAGCAGGGAGCAGAACTGGGGGTAAAAGGAAGAGTTTTGAGTCTGGGAAGTACGGGAAAGGAGGAGGCTAGGATAGATTTGTGGGTCTGTGGCTTGGTCCTTGGTGCTTGCGATCCCAGACCTATGTTTGAGTGTCCTGGTGCCATGTCCACCTGAAAGTGCCGGTACCCCACCCATGGTGGTCCCAACTCTGCACCCATGGGTGGTCCTGAGCCCACATCTGGTGGGGGCTC
Organism: Parus major; assembly: GCF_001522545.3. NCBI lineage: Eukaryota > Metazoa > Chordata > Aves > Passeriformes > Paridae > Parus > Parus major. Next base: position 254,500 of record NC_031789.1, read on the forward strand.
TGACTCTGACCATTGTGTGGTCCTGGTTCTGCACCCATGGGTGGTCCCAGTCCACCGTCGCACTGGGGTCCCAGCTTTGCACCCATTGCTGGTCCTGGTCCCATATCTACCCCCAATCCTGGTCCTGCACCCATGAGCGCTCTCAGCCTCACATCTGTGGGGTGGTCCTTGTCTTGTGTCCACTCACAGTCCTGACCCTGCACCCCTTGGTGGCTCCAGCCCAGCATCTCCTGGGAATCCTGGCTCTTCAGCTGTTGGTGGTCCTGGTCACACATCTATCCACAGCCCTGTCCCCACCCTTGGGTGGCTCCAACCCCCACCCCTGGCTGCCCTGGTGCCATCCCCACTGACTCTAGGGCACATTCCTGGTGTCCTCATCCCTACCTCAATCTCAGGGATGTTCTCCACCAGCTGCCGGGCGATGTCCTTGCAGCCACCCTCCAGGGCATCCGGGGGCATCTCTCCGTCTGAGTACCAGTCACGGTTGGCAGAGTGGGCGTAGGCAGCGCTGGGTGTGGCGTGGGTCACTCGCGTGGTGGTGACAATGCCCACGGCCTTGCCTGCTCCACCAGTTCAGGGGACAATGGTGAGATCAGCCCCCAAACCCCCGGCTTGGCCTCCTGCCCAGGTCTGCCCGCCCCTCACCTGCCTCCTTGGCCCAGCGGAGGATGGAGGTCACCTCCTGGCCCTTGGTGGTGTTGCAGCGGTCCCGGGTGACGCCGGCGCTGACCCCCAGGGTCCCCTCGTTGGCTTTGACGCCGCAGAGGTAGGCGGTGGCTGTGCCTGCGCTGTCGGGCACCTGGGCATTGGTGTTGTAGGTCTGGAAGTGGGAGATGGATAAAGCACCGTAGTGATCAGCGCCACCATTCCCACCCTGGGCCGTCCCTCCCTGCACCAGACCCCCATCCCACCCGCGTCTCCTCTCTTTTACCCGTTTTACCCCCCGTTTTACCCCCCGCTCCCTCCACCGTGGTGGCACATCCCCCCCTCACTGCATTTCGCTGCTTTTAGCCTTTTTTCAGCCCGTATTTTGGCAGGGAGATAGAAGCCAGTGCCACGAACATCCCCACGGGGTAAACGGAGGTGGCTGCTGACTTTAATTATTATTTTAAAAGGTTTTGTTCAGCAAAACGACCCTGGGAGAAGCAGGGGGGTCCTGTGGCGTCCCGCAGCCGGCGGGCTCCTCCTGCCCGCCCTCCCCGTTCCCACGGGCGGCCCTGGCACGGCCCGCGGCCACCGGAGCCAGCTCCCTTCGCCCGCCCCTGACCTCATTTCAGCCCGCTCGATGCCGCCCGCCCGTGACCTTGCGGCGGGTGTCGCGTCCCCGTGGGCGCTCCGGGAGCCTCACCTTGGCCAGGGCCACGAAGGGGAATTTGTCCATCTCCAGCAGGCTCTCCTCGCCTTGCCCGTGCTGCAGCTGCCCTTTGAGGATGCGGGCGGCCGTGACCGTGGAGACGCCCATTCCTGCGGGACACCGGCAGCCTCGCACGGCCAGCACAACCCTCTCCATGCAAACCCGCTCATCTCAGGTTACTGCAGACCCAGCTTAGCCCATCGTCCAGTTTATCCCATCGCTTTTATCGTAGTTTCTCGGAGCCACCGATTTTTTGCAAGCCCAGATTATTTTGCAGCCAGTTTATCCCAGCTCCCAGTTTATCCCAGCTTTTCATTGCAAAGCCAGTTTATCAGAGAACGCAGTTTATTGCAACACCCAGCTTTTTGCAAATCCAATTCATTCCAGCACATGGTTTATCCCAGCGCCCAAATTACGGCAAAACCAATTTACCTGAGCGCCCAGTTCTTTGCCAATCCAGTTTATCCCTGCACCCAGTTTGCTGTGATCTCAGTTCATTGCAGCACCCAGTTTATGCCAGCACCCAACTTAACGCAAACCAAACTGATTGCAGCAACCAATATTTTTTTGCAAATCCAGTTTATCCAGCATCCAGTTTGCTGTAAACTCAATTTACTATAGCACCCATTTATTTTGTAAATGCAGTTCATTGCAGCACCCAGTTTACCCCAGAACACAACTCAGCACAGCACCTATTTTTCCACAACATCCAATGTGTCGAAGCCCCAGTTCATCACAGCTCCCACTTCACTTCATCACCCCCCGGTATCTGCCAGCCCCTCTGCCCCCGCCCCGGGGTGGGCGCTCCCCTCCCATCTCACCGTCCCCCAGGAACAGGATGAGGTTCTTGGCCACGTTCTGGTTGAGGCGCTGGAGCCGGAGCGCGTTCCGCAGGGTCTCCTGTGCCTGCCGCCGCCAGTACTCGGGGTCCTTCTCCCTCTCTGCAGGGGAACCGGGCTCATAGCACCCAACAGCACCCACTTTTGGGGTGCTGCCCTTCCAAACCTCACCTACCCGGGACCAGGGATGCTGAGCAGAGCTGGGCGAGGAGAACGACGAACACAACCTTCATTCTGCGGCGCTGAGCGGGTGCTGCCAGAAGAGAGCTGCGGGGTGGGTGGCACCCGCTCGTGCCTCAGTTTCCCCACAAAGACCTTTGCCCCGGGGTCAGCCAAGCGAGGACGGAAAGAAATGTCCCTTCCCTGCACAGTCACTGATCTGACTCCCCGGGGACATGCCAACTTACCCCCGCCCCACCCCGCCTCCCCTGGCCATCAGTCCCATGAGGCACCACCTCATTGTCACCAACCCGAGCTGGAGAAAGCCGGCACGGCCCCTGTGGCACAGCGGGGTCCCCATCACATGGCCATGTCCCCATCACGTGTGTTCCCCTTCCATGCCCATGTCCCCATCGTGCTCGTACCTCTCGTGTGTCCCCATCATGTGTCCCTGTCATGTTCCCATCCCATGTCCATGTCTCCGCTGCACGTCTGCAATCCCATCACACCCCCTGGTCCCCAGCACACACTCCACACACCCCACACACCCCACCCGCGTGTGCCCATGTCCCTAATGCACCCCCAGGTCCCCAGCACACACCCCACACACCCCACACACCCCACCCGCGTGTGCCCATGTCCCTAATGCACCCCCAGGTCCCCAGCACACAGCCCTGTCCCGATCCCCAGCCTGTTCCCTTCCCCATCCCCATCCCACACCTGGATCCCTGTTGCACACCCACGTCCCCACATGACCCCGTCCCATCACACATCCATGTCCTTGCTGCATCCCCATCCCAAATCGGTGTGTCCACCACACGCTCGTGTCCCTGCTGCACACCCAAGTCCCTGCTGCACACCCAAGTCCCTGCTGCACACTCGTGTCCCT
>NC_031789.1:257815-259545 GCF_001522545.3 Parus major
TGCACACCCAAGTCCCTGCTGCACACTCGTGTCCCTACCACATCCGTGTCCCTGTTGCGGATCCACGTTCCCATCACATGTCCATGTCCCCATGACACCCCCGTGTCTCCAGCACTTGCCCGTGTCCCTGTTGCACACCCACGTCCCCACCACTTGCCCGTGTCCCCATGGTGCCTCCCCTCCGCTGCACGCCCCCTCGCTCCCCGGAGACCCTCCCTCCTTCCCCCGGGATGGCAGCGGGGGCCCGGGGGGTCCTTACCGGGGCTGTCACACACGTACCCGCACTAACTTGGGTCCCGACACCCACGTCCCTCTGGGCGGCGGGAGGAGGCCGGGCCGGGGGGACCGCGAGCCCTTAAATCCCCCTGCACCCGGCCTTCGCCTCCTCCTCCTCCTCCCCTTCCTCCACCCTCCCCCTGCTGCCAGCAAGGGGGGGGACGGGGGGAGAAAAGGCCACAAACTGGGCTTACTGATGCCCTCTGCCGGGTTATACTGGGAGGACTGGGAGGACTGGGACGCACCAAGCCTGGTTATAAGTGCTGAACATCCCTCCCCCGCGTCACACGTGAGAGTTTGGGGTGCCTCTTAGTCGGATAGATGTGCTTTTTGCCGAATTTTGCCGTTTTTTCAGCTAGACCGTGCCAGAGGCACCAGGGAGGGGTTGTGGTGGGAGTGATGGAGATGAGTGGCGTCTCCCTGCCTCAGTTTCCCCACACGGGCTCCTGCAGCAGCCCACGAGAGATCCCTGCTGGGATCCCGCGGCGTTACTTTAGGACCTACAATAAACACGGCGCGGTGACGAGGGCGGGGTGGCTGGGGAGGGGGTGACACCCAGCCCTGCCCCGATTTCCCTATGGCGGGGAGCGGGGGGCTCCGTGACCTGCCGAGCCGCCCGTGGCTTCCCAGAAGGTGGCGGTGTCAGCCCACAGATCCGGGAGCCCCGGGGTGCGACCAAGGGAGCCCCGACCGCCGCCATGGGACGGACACAGCCCCTTGCGGACCCTCCAAAGCTCTCCGGAACCCTTTCCCCTTCCCACGCTCTCCTCACCGCTTTGTGCCCCCCCAGCGCCCCGTGAGCCCAGCAGAAGCGATTTGCGGCCCGTGGGTGTGATGAGCGTGTCCGTGCTCAGCCCGGCCCGGGGCACCGCGGGGAGGAGGCGGCACCGCGCGTTCCCATCCCGGCTCCGCGGCCGTGCCGCCGCCCGTGCTCCGGGTGTGCTGCTCGTGCTGGCACACTTGTACAGCTGCAGCCATGCACAGCAGTGTGTGTGCGTGTGTGCTCACGCGCAGCTGCAGCCGGACAAGCAGCACACGCCCGTGCACAGCCTTGCACATGTGTGTGTGCCCGTCCCACAAGCGCACGCTGGGCTCTTGGGGACACCGCTCGCTCGCACACGAGCGTGGTTCTGATGGTCACACACGTGCGTTTGATGTTCACACGCGTGTGTTTGATGTTCACACACTCGTGTGCCTGATGCTCACACTCGTGTGTCTGATGTTCACACGCTCGTGTGTTTGATGCTCACTTGCGTGTGATGCTCACATGTGTCTGATGCTCACACGCGTTTGATGTTCACACACGTGTTTGATGCTCACACGTGTGTGTTTGATGCTCACTCGTGTGTGTTTGATACTCACTCGTGTGATGCTCACACGTGCGTGGTTCTGATGTTCACACGCATGTGTTTGATGCTCACTCATGTGTTTGATGCTCACACGCGTGTTTGATG
>NC_031789.1:260021-278396 GCF_001522545.3 Parus major
GTGTTTGATGTTCACGCTCGTGTGTTTGATGCTCACTCGTGTGTTTAATGTTCACACCTGTGTTTGATGTTCACACTCGTGTGTTTAATGTTCACACACGTGTTTGATGTTCACACTCGTGTGTTTGATGTTCACACTCGTGTGTTTGATGCTCACACACGTGTTTGATGTTCACACCCGTGTTTGATGTTCACACTCGTGTGTTTGCAGGGCTGCTCTCTCACGGGCTCTCCCCGCGGCCCCGCAGCCCTGCTCGCTTTCCCGTCTGCACAATTGCCCGCGGCCGGGACCGCGCCTCGCTCGCTCGCCCCGGGCCGTGCCCCCCCCGCCGGGGAGGGAGCCGGGGCTTCCCCGGGGGGATGTGCCGAAAGCGCCGGGGCGCGTGGGGCTCCCCCAGACGGGGCTTGGGGCCCCCCGAAAGAGTTAAAGGAGGCGCTCGGGAAGCCCGTCCCTCCGCGGCCCCATTGGTTTCCCATCCCAGCTCCATCCTTTGCTCGTCACCCTCGCTAGGCCTCGGCGGCGTCACGAGCGGTGCCGGGGCTCAGCGGGCGCTCGCCCCATCGGGGCCGGGGCCGGCAGGAGTGGGGTGACGGTCATGGTGAGTGGGGGGACCCAGCGACACCCCCAAATGTGGGGGTGGTTGAGTGGGGGGCGCTTGGCCGAAGGGGGCGCCGGGTGATGCATCTCCCATGGGATGCTCCGTGTAACCCCACAGGACGCCCCCCACTGCATCCCAGGGGACCCCCGGCATCCCCGCGGGACCCGCATGAGACCCGCATTCGGCCTTTAAGGGACCCCCATTGCATCCCAAGGGATCCCCCCAAGACACCCCCATGCGCCCCCACGGCACCCCCGGGGACCCCCCCTGCATCCCCGCGCACCCCTGGGTGCCCCGCTCGGGACTCCCCCCGTTTTCTTTGCGGCTGGTGGGTTCGCCGGGTGGGGATCTCAAACTGGGTGTCCCCCTTAACCCCCCTTAACCCCCAAATCCTCTCTTGACCCAGCCCCGCGGGGTTTGCACCGCGTTTCCCCCTGAGAAGGGAGGGGGGCGCCCCCCACCCAGCTGAACCCACTTTTCTGGGGCTGTTTGCGAGCACCCCCAAACTGAGTACTCCTCCTCCCCACGTTTTATTTATTTATTGTTTGTTTATTTGTTGGTTTGGTTTTTTAAAGTTTAACCCTTTTTTGCTGCTTTTTGAGCTTTACTTTAAAAATTAATTTATCTGCTCCCCACAAAAATAGAGACTCCCCCCAAGCCCCTTTCCTAGCATCTCTAATTAACGCTGGCACCTCTAATTAGCACTAGGAGTTGCTAATTACCCCCGATTATGCTGATGAGCAGCGTGAGCCGGGCCGGGCGCTGAGTGCGGGCTGCAGAGGTGCGGGGGCACCCATGGGTGCTGCGGGTGGGCAGCGCTTTGCCAGGCGGGGCTCTGGGGGCCCGGGGGTGACTCGGGGGGCTCCGGGTGAAGCTGGGGGCTCGCAGGGGCTGGGGAAGGCGAGCAATCCCCATGGCGCTGGTGGCCGCGCTCGCTCCGAAATGGCGCCGGGCCGGGAGCCGGGAGCCGGGAGCCCGGAGCCGGGAGCGGGAGCCGGGAGCCGGGAGCGGGAGCCCGGAGCCGGGAGCAGCCGGCGGAGGCTCGGGGTGCCCCGGAGCGGGGAGCGGCTCCCGCGGGGCCGGGCCGGGCACTGCGGACCCCCCGAGCCCCCCGGGGCTCCGCGGGCTCCCAGCACACGGGGCTCATTGTTTGGAGAGCGAAGGAGCGGGCTGGGGTAAAAGCAGGCTGTTTAAAGTAATGCTGGGAGTTTTGTAAGTTGTAAAGAGAGTGAAAAATCCCTCGCGTGGGGAGTTAAAGTGTGGGGGCCACCCCTCGAGTGCCCCCCACCCCATCGGAGCTGGGAAAATGCATTTTTCTTCGGATTGAGGCAAATAATGGCGTGGGGGGGGGGAGGTGTGTGGCAAAAACTGCCCCCTTTTGCCCCTAAAAAGGGGCTGCTCCTGCTTCTCAGCAGAGGGGTGCTGGAGGGGGGGATCACCCAGAGGTGGTACTGGGCCCCCCAAATGGACAATTTGGGTGCTAAAAATCCCTCCCGGGCCCGAATTTCCCTTAAATTAAGGATGCTGGGGGTCGAGCCCGGTGTCTCTCGGGGGTGTTTTGGGGGAGCTCGGGCTCAGTTTGGGTTCTCTGATGGCTGGTACAGGGTTGAACTAACACATCTCTTGTGAAAGGAGAACAGAAAGAGATTATTTTTGGTCTTTTTCCTTCTGTTTTCATGCTGGGGTAGGCGGGGTGGGGGATCGCTGAGGAAAAAAAAATTGCATTTCCTCAGGAAATGGAGTGAAAGCTGGGATTCCAGGAATTTGGTGTTGCAGATCCGTGGGGGCTCCATGGATCCCCCCACCTCGTGAGTGGTGATTTGTGCCCGGAGCCAATTTCAGGCGTGTCCGAAGTACTAAAATAGGTGGAAAAAAGTGAAAGGGGTTGGGAAAATAGGATCTAAACAGAGATTTTCCTCACGATAAAATCTTGCAGTTGAGGCTCTTTTGCTTCACGGTTCTCAGGCTCCAGGCGGGCGCCCAGGGGAGATTTTGGGGCTGCAATCCGAGATTTCGGTACAACCAAGGTGGGAAACCACCTCTTTGTTTTAACCCTTTCTCTTCCCCAGGTGGGTTTTGTGGTTAATTAAACTGAGGCTGGGATATGGGATCCCAGGAAAGGATGAGACTTATTATTATATAAATTATATTTATATAATAAAAATATGTTATGTTTTATACTATAATAAATATAAACATAATATATAATATACGATTTATTTTATTATTTATTATTTAATAATTAATATTTAATGATTAATTATTTAATAATTAATAATAAAATATTATTTATTTTCTATTATTATCATATGTGTGCAGAGGGAGGTTTGGGAATGGTGCTATTGGAAACAAGGCTGAGAACCGGTGCTTTCATTCAGCCAGGGGAAACTGAGGCACGGATATGTGGTGTTTGGATCAAGTCATCCCTTTGGGATGGATGGCAGCGGATTGGGGGCATCCTGATGGGTGTAAACCCCCTCCCTGCGCTGGCTGTGGGTGAAGGGTTGTGAGTGGTGCCATCGATGGCGGGGTCGGGGTGGATTTTGGGGTGCTGAGCCCCTCGGGGGGAGTGGAGGGTTGTTTGCTCTGTCGGGAGACAATCTGGCTGGATGGCAGGGCAGTGCCAAAGGGAAGGAAACAGTGGCGGCGGCACGATAAGGGCCGGCTGCCAAGCCGCGAGGTTTTCCTTGTTTTTCTGCCGGGGATGAGATAAGAGCCGGGCACAGGCACAGGATAATGCCCGGGAGACACGGCGCCGGGAGGGAGCCCGTCCGCAGCTGAAATTGCCGGTGCTGTCGCCTTTGGGTGCTCGCGGGGCCGTGTCCGGGTGTTTCACGGTGCGTGGGTTTCACAGATGGGGCGCAGAGCCACGAGCGAGCCGGTGGTGTCAGGGTGAAAAGCCATTTTCTCTGCCGCCGGCCTTTCCCAGGTGCCTGGCACTGTGGGATTCCCTGGCACAGGGGGGTCCCTCTCCCCGCTTCAGGGCGGAGGTGGATCCGGCTTTATTCCAGCCTGAAGGGGAGGTTGCACAACCCGGCCCCGGGGGAAAGTGAGGCGGGTTCAGGCTTTGCTCAGCTCTTGGCTCTGGCCCTCTTTGCTTTCCATAACCATCCTCCGGCGTTTGTGTAGTGTTTTACTAACTCAGAGCCATTCGGATTTTGCTCACTGGAGGAGGAGGTGGCTTTAGAAGGTGTGTAAATCTTTCTTATCCTTCATCCTCTTCCTCAACCCCGGGCCACTGAGCACCTCTGTTGCTGATCTCCCTGTGCAGATGTCGACCTACAAGCGGGCGACGCTGGACGATGAAGACCCCCTGGACTCCCTTGGTGACAGTGATGGATACCCCAATGGCTTTCAGGTATAGCTTCATGTGTCTTTTAGGGAGGAAAAAGGAGATTTTGTGTCCTGGCAAGCAGCAAAGGGGGTGCAGAAGGGTTTTCTATCCGGGACCAGTGTCTGGAGGGTAAAGTCCAGTGAGGGCAGAGCCATGTTGGCTCCTGCCACTCCTGCCCTTCGCTCCCCTCCTGGCACAGGGAACCAGCAGGGCTATATCCTGCCTCACTGTTTCAGCACTCCACCTCCTAGTTTTTCTGCTGCCAAACCCCTTCCTAGCACGGTTGGGGTGAGCAATTATTGCAGCACTGGGACTTTTGTCCCCATATAAAAAGAGATTAGTTTAATTCCTTCCCAAGCAGTGGGAAAGCAGCTTAAAGAGGGCCAAGGGTGGCAAGAAAAAAAACCCATGGCTGCCAGTGTCTGGCCTCACCAGGAGGGGTTCAGGTCTGGAGAGATCCTCTCTGTCCTGGCCCCAATCCCAGCTCCATGTCTCTAGAATGGTGCTTTCTGACCCAAAGGTGTTTTTACTTTTCCTGGTGGGGCCATCTCCACCTTCACATTGAGATGTTTCCTGGGGATGTTTTTTGCCCGAGTGGGAGTATCCTGTTAAGGCACTTTGAGATGGAGCCCCCACCCTGTCCCAGTGCTGGCAGTGGGGATGGGGACAGCCATGGGATTACACTGTGCTCGAGAAAGTGTTCGGGGTGGCACGGGACAGCAGGTGAGCCCTCCAAAGCGCTCGTCCTGCTCCCTTTCCTGCCATTGTGCTGCCCTTCCTGCCTGGTTTCTGGAAGGCAGCTGCTGCCTTTTCCCACTGAATCCATGACAGAACCGTCTCCTGGGCTAAATTTCTGCTGTGGCCTGTGGGAAGCAGAATGGGGGCTGCATCAGTGAGTTTTTCTGCCAGCGGGGAGATGACGCTGCTCTTCCCGCAGGTGAACTTCCGCAGCTCACGGGGCAGCCGGGGGTGCTGGGCTGAGCGAACACGCACTGAAAAGCAGCTGCTGGTGCTGGTGGGGGTGCTGGTGGTACTGCTTGTGGCCTGTCTGCTGGGACTCGTCTTCCAGTACAGAGCCAGTAAGTCCTTTGGTTATTTTCTGGGAGCCAAAACTCCCCCAGGAAAGGGAGGATCCTGGGTTCAGCCTCTGTGTGCAAACACTGAGGCAGAGCAGCTTATCTGAGTGACTGGTGGGGATGGTTTGCTCAGGCTTTGAGCAAACAACTGCCCCTTTGACCAGGGTGGGCTGCTGGAGAGTTCCCAGAACGCAATATTTGGTGCGAGGGTGGGATTCCCACCTGCCCCCCCTCACTCCAGGACAGGATCCTTGGGTATCAAACAGGATGTTCAGGTGTGGGCTGGGATCTTTGGGCTCAAGACAGGATGGTCACCTGCACCCCTTAACCCCAGAGTGAAATGCTGAGATGCAGGGTATTTCTCTGATCCTTTATCCTGGAGCTTGATGCCTGAGCACAGGATGGACCATTTCTCTGCATCCTTCACCCCAGGGTGGATGGCTGGGCACTGCACAGGATCTTTGGGCATAAGATGAGATGCTTGCCCAGGGATGGGATGACTGGCCAGGATGCTCAGACGTAGGCTAGCATGCTAGTCCATATTGCTTGCCATAGAGCAGGGTGGTAAGCTCCAAGGTGGGATGCTCAGGTACCAGGTGGGGTATTTGCCCCTTCAGCTCAGGGCAGGATGCTCTGTGGTGCCACTCATCCTGCTGCAGCAGAGGAGCTGACCTGTTCCTGCCCCGCCAGGGTCACCCAGCGTGTGCCTGTCAGAAGCCTGCATCTCCGTTACCAGCTCCATCCTCAGCTCGCTGGACCACACGGTGAATCCCTGTGAGGACTTCTTCAGCTACGCCTGTGGGGGCTGGATCAAGGCCAACCCTCTCCCTGACGGTCACTCGCGCTGGGGCACCTTCAACAACCTCTGGGAGCACAACCAGGCCATCATGAAGCACCTGCTGGGTGAGTGCGTGGGAGCGGTGGGACCCCGCAATTGTCAGCGGCCCCATTAGGTGCAGGGGATGCCAAAAACACATACACAGAAATATGAGGTTGGAACTGAACTCCAGCGTCAAACCAGCCTGTGACACACATGCCGTGAGAAACAGATCCTGGCTGTGTTTGCTCTCCTAGATGGTCCTGAGCTTTTTCTCTGCGGTGTTGCCAGTCTTTGGTGCCGAGTAGGGAAAAGGCCTCTGCTCTGTAAACACCATGGTAGCATTCCCAGAAATTCTGAAATTCAGGATTTGCTCTCTAGACTGCATTCAGAGGCTGTAGTGCCCCAGTGTCACCCCAGATCTGCATTTTCCCTGTTCTATAACTTCCAGCCTTTGTGAGCAGCCTTTTGAGGGGCTGGCTGCCAATATGGCCATTTTTGGGGGGCTAAAACTCCCCCAGCAAAGGGAGGGTCCTGGGCTCAGCCTCTGCGTGCGAACACCAAAGCAGAGCGGCTTATCCGAGCAACTGGCGGGGACGCTCTGTTCAAGCTTTGAGCAAACAACTGGCTCCTTATCAGCACTTTCCACTGCGCCAGGGCTGGTTATCTGGAAAGAGAAGGTTTGGGAAGAGTGTTGTCTTTTAGAGAAAGGGGGTGGCGCGAGAACAGCTTTGTCCCTGGCTTTTCCTGCAGAAATCTGGTGCTGGTTTTACTGGGAGAGGAGACTGGGCCTCCAGCCAAGTGGTTGCATTCGGCATTTCCTTGAATTCCTTGGAGCTGAGGGACCTTTAGTTAATAAAACCACACAGCTGAGAAGCCAAAGGTGCAAGCTGTGTCATCAGGAAAATAAATTAAAAAAACCCCAAAAACCCTCTGGGGAAGCAGAATTTTAGCTGGGGGGATGAAAGGAAGGTTTTGGAGGCAGAGGAGAAAAATGGGTTTATTGTTCCTCTTTGCAGGAATAAAGAATCACAGGGCTGGGAGGCACCAGCACATAGGCAAGGGCAGCACCTGGGGCTGGATGATGCCGGGAATATCAGAGCTGCTGGAAAAAGAAAAAATGATTTTTTTTTTTTTCTTTCTTTATCTTTTGACCTCAAAGAGTTGGAACAGTCACGGTGTGTGGGAAAGGAGATGGGGGGCAGGAGGTCAGGAAGGGATGGGGCCAATAGGATGTTCCTGGGGGCATGGCAGGGACTGTTGGGACAATCCTTGGTGCCTTTTTGGAGCCTAGCCTTGCCCAAAATGGGGCTGAATCCTTCTGGCTCCAGTGGATCCCCATCCCTGGAGCCCCATGTGATTCTCCCTGGGTACCTCCCACAGAAAACACCACGGCCAATGTGTCAAGCGAGGCAGAGCGCAAGGCACAGCGCTATTACCAAGCCTGCATGAACGAGAGCAAGATTGAAGAGCTGCGTGCCACCCCACTCATGGAACTTATCCAAAAGGTTTGTCCCACTCCTTGTGGAAAATCCACCTTCCCTCTGCAAAATGGGGGGAAAAGCTCAGTCGTGGGCAGTCCTCACATCCTCCATACTCCATTCTTAGGGCTTCCTGCAGAAGAGCATCCCCCCAGTCAGGCAGGCAGAAAAGCCTGTAAGGGGCTTTTTAGCCCCCTTGCAAGATATTTCCCCCTAGGATGGATATTGAGGGGATATTGAAGCAATTTCAGGTGTTTGTTTCTTGCTTGAATGTTGGTTGCTGTCTGTCCCCAGCTGGGTGGCTGGAACATCACAGGTACCTGTGCTGGTGACAACTTCAACAAAACGCTGCGGGAGGTGACGGCGCACTATCGCACCTCGCCCTTCTTTTCCGTCTACGTCAGTGCTGACTCCAAGAACTCCAACAGCAACGTCATCCAGGTGGATCAGTCGGGGCTGGGCCTGCCATCGCGGGATTACTACCTGAACAAGACTGAGAATGAGAAGGTGAGGGTGTCGCAGGAAATGAGTGTTGGCTGGGGGGTGCTGTGGGTGGGAGGCACCCACCGTGCTGATCCCACCTGTCTGACCACGCAGGTCCTTGCTGGGTACCTGACCTACATGGTGCAGCTGGGGATGTTCCTGGGAGGCACCGATGAGGACTCAACGCGGCAGCAGATGCAGCAGATATTGGACTTTGAGACGGCCTTGGCCAACATTACCATCCCACAGGAGAAGCACAGGGATGAGGAAGTCATCTACCATAAAATGACAGCAGGAGACCTAAAGGTAGGAATGGAGCTGGAGAGCTTCTCTGTTCTGCTGTGGTTTGGGAAGTGGGGTGGATGGGTGGAGCTCCTCTGGGAATCCTGACACCAGCTGACATCCTGGGAAGCTCTTGTGCAACAGCTTGGCCTATGTCCTCCTTGGGGAAATCCTGGCCTGACCCTTCCTCCCAGCCTCTGGACCACCCCTGGGGCTGGCAGCTGTCCTACTGCAGCACTTCTGTCCTTCTGGCACTGCTGCCCCTGGATGGACGTCAGCCTGGTCACCTCCCAGTGTCCCCAGAGGGGCTCTAATGACTTGTATCAACATCTCTGACACCCACCCCACTTTCTTTTCCTACTTTGTGGGAGGAAATTGTTTACTCCCCTCTAACCTTTCAAGGATGCTGCTCTTATGGGAACTGGCGTCTGCAAAGTCAGCTGAATCCATCAAATGGGGACTGATACAGCCAATTCCAGCTCAAGAAGCAGCTGTCTCCCCTGTGATGGTTTTCAGGTCCATAGCAGCACTGTGGTTTTTGCAGGAGCTGGCACCAGCTGTGGACTGGATGCCCTTCCTCTCCACAGTCTTCTACCCCGTGGAGCTGAACGAGTCAGAGCCCGTTGTGGTCTATGCCAAGGAGTACCTGAAGCAGGTCTCTGACCTCATCCTGGCCACTGATAAATGGTGAGAACCCCCACCCTGTATGGAGACCTGTGTACCCAGGGTGGGCAGGGATGTGCTGCTGCCTACTCACCACCTCTCACCACAGTCTCCTCAACAACTACATGATCTGGAACCTGGTGAGGAAAACCAGCCCACTCCTTGACCAGCGCTTCCGGGATGCTGAGGAAAAATTCATGGAAGTGATGTATGGGACAAAGAAGGTGAGGGTGAAGTCCCAGTGTCCCTGAATAACCACTAAAATGGTGATGGCTTTTTATGTCAAGGCCCTGTCATGTGGCATCCAAACAATAGAGATGTGGGGGCAGCTTTTGGGGTGGCAGAGGGTTGGATGGGCCAGGTGGAGCAAGGGGTGGGAACGTGGAGGGCTTTGTTCCGTGCCACCACTGATGACCATCTCCTGTCCCTTGCAGAGCTGCCTCCCACGCTGGAAGTTTTGCATCAGTGACACGGACAACAACCTGGGCTTTGCCCTGGGGGCCATGTTTGTCAAGGCCACCTTTGCTGAGGACAGCAAGCAGGTGGTACGTCCCCAAGACGGCAGCATGCGAGTCCCAGTGCTGGGGAAGCTTCTACGGTGGTGGAACTGTCGGGGCAGACAATGTTTCTGTGTGCACTGTGCATCTCTGTGTGCTGCTTTTTTCACCATGTGTTGTCTTGGCCTCCCAGCCTCTTCCTCCCTGTGGTGTGAAGGTCCTTGACCTCTCTGGGACAGGAAGCTGGCTCTCTGGACTGACGCTGTGCTGCCTTGTTTTGTCTAGGCGGAGGAAATGATAGCAGAGATTAAAACTGCCTTCGAGGAAAGCCTGGAGACCCTGCAGTGGATGGATGAAGAGACAAGGAAGTCAGCCAAAGAGAAGGTGAGGTGCTAGTGGCTGCACTAGAGAGAGGGTGAGGGTGGAGAACGGTGGAACCGGGCGAGCCTGTCCTTCATCTCTGGCACTGAAAGCACTCTGGTCCTTGTCATCCTCCAGGCAGATGCCATCTACAACATGATTGGCTATCCCAAATTCATCATGGACCCCAAGGAGCTGGATAAAGTCTTTAATGACGTGAGTAGTTCAGATATGTCCCCTGGGTGTTCTATAGGATGTGCAGGATGTGTCCATATCTCCAAGGCCTCAGCCTTGAACCCCAGGTTTCCTCCAGAAAGGTCTCACTGATGTCCTTGGGCCTTCTCTAGGGACTTCCCAGAGACCTGTGGGCCAGTCCTGGGGTGGCTGTGGCTCATGGGTTCCTGCCTGGGAAAAGGAGGAGCCGTTTTCTATAATGGTGATTCATTGCCCTCCAGAGACTCCACAGATGTTGGAGAGCAGGAGAAGCCGTAACTCTGCTGGCTCTGGAGGCTCAGATGTGACTGTGGAGGGAGGAGTGGGGCTGCACAATCACCACACACCGCTCACACCTTGTTCTTTTGCAGTACGAGGCTGTTTCTGACCTCTATTTTGAGAACGTCATGCAGTTTTACAACTTCTCAGCCAGGGTCACGGCTGACCAGCTCCGGAAACCACCAAACCGGGACCAGTAAGTCCTTTGCTCCACTTCCACTGTGTTCAGTGGGGAATATCAGCATATCTGGAGCACTGGGATTTGGTGTCCACCAGGCTGTGCTGGTTTTGGGGAGATAAATTTAGGACAACAGCTTTGCAGCAAAAGTGGATTATGCTGCAGCAAACACGGGCAATGGTTTGTGTTGGCATGTTGGCTGTGTTTGTGTTCCTGCAGGTGGAGCATGACACCTCCGACAGTCAATGCGTATTACTCTCCCACCAAGAATGAGATCGTCTTCCCTGCTGGCATCCTCCAGGCTCCCTTTTACACCCGTGCATCCCCCAAGTAAGAGCCACAGGAAAACGGAGCGGGACGGATTCCCAGCTTTCCTCCTATATCCAAATGTTAGGCTAAGTTCCATGGCTGTGGAGAGCAGAGGCTGCTTTCTTAACCTCTGTGTTACCCTCCTGCAGATCCCTGAATTTTGGTGGGATCGGCGTGGTGGTGGGCCATGAGTTGACACATGCCTTTGATGACCAAGGTATGAGCAGGGCCAGGTGGGTGGGCAGCTGGAGGGGTGGCCAGGATGAGGTGAAGGATCCACCGTGTTCTTGCAGGCCGGGAATACGACAAAGATGGCAACCTGCGTCCCTGGTGGAAGAACTCCTCGGTGGAGGCCTTCAAGCATCAGACAGCGTGCATGGTGGAGCAGTATGGCAACTACACTGTCAACGGCGAGGCAGTCAATGGCAAGCACACCCTCGGGGAGAACATCGCCGACAATGGGGGCCTCAAGGCCGCCTACCGGGTAGGACCATGGGGCTGGGGAGATTCAAAGGAGGACATGGTGTGGTGGGATTTGTGGTGTCTCCTGAGCTTGCTGTGCTCCCTGGTTTTCAGGCATATCAAAACTGGCTGAAAAAGAATGGGGATGAAGAAACACTCCCAACTCTTGGCCTCACCAACTACCAGCTCTTCTTTGTTGGCTTTGCACAGGTAGGTCATGTGGGCACACGGATTTTTGGGGGTGGAGCATGCCCAGATGGGGTTGGGAGGGTGTGATGGGAAAACGGAGTCCTCCAGAGATGATGTAGCGGATGGAGAATGAGACTGGGGTGACAAAGGAAGACAAAGCTGAAGCTCGGGCTGCCGTGGCCCCCATCACACAGAGAGGTTGGGTTCAGCACTGAGCTGGCCCCCCATGGTGATGGGTGTCAGTACTCAGGCCCCTCACACTCCATTTGCAGGTGTGGTGCTCAGTTCGCACACCAGAGAGCTCACACGAGGGGCTCATCACGGATCCCCACAGCCCCTCGCGTTTCCGCGTCATCGGCACCGTCTCCAACTCCCGGGAGTTTGCAGAGCACTTCAGCTGCCCCCCAGGCTCCCCCATGAACCCCCTCAAGAAGTGTGAAGTCTGGTGATGGGTGAGTGCCCAAGGGAACCAGCGGCTGGTTGCTTTGTCCTCTGCCAATAGCTGGGCTTCCCCAGTCCTTTGAGGCTCAAACCACTTCTCCATGCCACGGAGAGCCCAACTCTTCAGCTGGAGCAGTGTCTGTGCCCCTGGCATTGTCTGAGGTTCAGTCCACTGTGAAAACTTCTCATCCCCCTGCTTGTTGGTGAAATGACGTAGGTTTGGGGGTCTCCTCTTTCCCACCATGAGCGGGCCAAGTGTCAAGGCACACGCGTCCGTGGGCACTGCCTGTATTTACACACACACAGTGCTCCAGCCTGACCCACTGCCTGCAAAACCTCTCTGTTGTGGAGGTGCTAAAGGGAACCCCCAACAGTGGCAGGTTTGTCTGCGTGTCTGAGTACACCTGATGTACCACCTTCTCTCCAAAGATGCGCACACGAGGGTGGGAAATATTTTAAGAAATATTTTTTTTGGGGGGAAATACATATATTTTTTTCATGTGTTGTGGAATACACTGGAAATTTTCAGGGAAAATGCATTTAAAAGCCTTTTAGTAAAATATTAGTATATTTATTAATTTTTTTTTTACTTAGTGCAGCTGTAGGTGCAGTACCCTGTGGTGACAGTCCCTTGGCCAGGGAAGCTGGGCAGGGCTGTGGATATCTTTCCAGTCTTGGATCCAGTGTTTCTCTGGGAGGGACTCTCCTCAGAGGATGCTGATGGGAAAATTAGGGACAGCAGGCCTGGGGACAGGGCTGGAAGATGCTGCACATCACAGAGGCTGTGCTGGCATGCTGCAGCTCCTGGGATTAGCTTTAATTTCAGAGTGTAAAGGGAAAAATTGACATAACCAAAGATGTAACCAAGGTGGTGATGGGGTGGATGAAGCATCCTGTTCTCCTTCCTGTCCCTTCTGAAGTCAGGCCAGCCAGGATTTCCTGGCCCTAAAGCTTCCCAGACAAGTGCAGGCAGTTCCTGCCACTGCTTTTCTCATGCTGAGCCTGCCCCCTGCACGGGAAGCTGCAAGCCCCAAAAGCACCACGTGGCCCCAAAATTCTGTCCTTCCACAGGTGGTTTGGCACCAGTGTGAGAAGTGATCAGGATGGGGCTGAAGGACTTTAAGGGATGTTTTTAATACTTGTTTTGAGGGGAAAGCACTGACAGGAGCTCAGGTGCTGTGTGTTGTCTTTTGCTCTAGACAAAGCAGAGACATGGAGGAATTTTTAATATTTAAATGTAAAGGGAGGGATGGAAGGGGCTGGTTTTTTGTAACTATTTTTTCACCCTATGTGTGGGGCTAATTGTAATTGAAATAATAAATACTTTTTACTGGATTTGGAGCTTATCATGACTCATTTTCTTATAGCAGGAGGCTCTGCATCCCTTTATTTGTGCTCTTCTCCCTGTCTACACCACTAAGACTGTCCTGTGCTGACAAAACTGAGCCAGGAGCCTTTTCCCAACCTGTGCTTGGTGACTGCTGCCTCTCTTGGAGGCTAAATCCAGGGTTTTTTGCCCTAAAACCTTACTCTAACTGCAGGTGGCTCTTTGCTTTCCATCTCTATGGCATGACCCCACACAGCTCCCTGGCAGGGAGGTCTTTCCTGTATGCTTTTCCTTCCTCCTGGGTGAGTTTTTAGCCAGCTGGGCTGTGGCTGGATCCAGTGGCACAGGCCCCACCACAGGTTTCTCTTCAGACTCCCTTATTTATGGCTTGGTGATTCAGGGGGGATGCTGCCAGCTCCATAACACAAGCCAACGTGCACTTCAAGCAGATGCTCCATGGCTTCATCAGGCTTGCCCAGAAAATGCAAGGTAGGACCTGGGCTGCAGGCTCCCTGCAAGCCTCACCCCAGCACCTGGCAGGGCTGATGGCCATTAACCATGTCAACTGCTTTGTACTCCTTTGCTATTTAGCCTTGGAATTGTTATTGGGGGCTGGATTTGGGGCAAAACCAGGGGGCTGCAGCCCACTGATAGCAAACTTTTGGGAATACAGAGTGTTTCTGCTGCTGGCAGGGGCAGGACTGAGCCAGCAGTGAGCTGGGGACACGGATGTTGCATAAATAAGACATTAAAATACCCCTCTGACCTTTTTTACCATGTTTTCTCACCCAGATGGAACCAAAATGTAGTAATAGCACTCACTTTCTGCTGGCACCACTCAGTGTGAGGCCCTCAGCTTCCTGCAGTGCTGGAGAGTGGCTGTGGCCGTTGTTTTCCAGAGGTCTGCCTGGAAATGGTGCAAACCCGCAGAGGGCGGTGGAGCTGAGAAAATCGCTGCCTGCACACTCCGGTGCTTGGCTGGCAGGAGCCAGCGATGTTACCAGAGTCCTGTTTCGGTCTGGATGTGGCCCCACGTGTTTGAATTGTGGTGGAATACCTGCATTCCTAGGGAAAGAGAGGAGCAACGTGGGTGTAAGGCAAAGAGGAATAGACTGGGGCTGGGGTGAGAGGGTGTTTTCCCAGCTGCAAGGAGCAGGGAAGGGAGTACAGGCGTCACATGGAGATGCTGTTAGAAGTGGTTTAACACCATCCAAAAAGGAAATGCTTTGGCTCTCTGGGGCTTAGTTGCAGGGAGGAACCAGCCAGGTGATGGCTCAGGGATAGCCCCAGGGCAGGAAGGGCTTTGAGGGTGACCATCAGCTGTGTTGTGGCAGGGGACAACCGTGGTCAAGGCTGCCCATGTGGGGCTGAGAGCAGGTGGTGGGAGTTTTCCTCCATGGGAGGCTGCAGGCACAGGGAGAGCGGGCAGGAGGTGAATCATCCTGCTCTGTGCCAGTGCCTGGTGTGGGCATGCCTGGTCCTGGGTGGTATTTGCTTTATTTTGTACTCAGCTGTGCCCTGGAGGGCTGAGACATTTGCCGAGGGCTGAACTTGAGCAGGGGAGGGAATGGGGAAAGCTCCAAGCAAGACTATTTTATTTTTTTTTAATTTTTTTTTCTGTTGGGTGTTTTTTTTTTTATCTGGAGGGTGTTGGAAGAGGATCTGTTCAGGAAAAGCAGGAGAAGCCAAAAGAGGGGGAGGTGCTTCTGTGCTGCACTGGGTGAAAGCAGGCACCTGAAGCATGCTGGAGCCTCCACACCGAGCTGGAAATGGGGGCTGTTCATAGGTTTGGTGGGGCTGAGACAGCTGTTGAGAGGTGAGAGGCTGAACCCAACCATCTGAACTGCCCTTCTCCTTCCTGCTTTGTTCCCTCCAGGTAGGATCTAACCCCTGACACATCACAACGGTTCTGAGGTCACCTAATGGGACAACCAGATTGTAGGGCCAAAAGCTTCCCTTAACAAGCCATACCTTCCTGAAGGCAGAAGGATGGGGAGCAGGTTTCTAAATCTCACCCTGCAGCTGAGACCTGCTCATTTTGATCACTGTGAGTTTTCACTCAGAGCCAGAGCAACAAGAAGGCTCTGTCTCCTCACTCACTCCCAGGACCATGACTTTATGCTTTTGTCACTTTATGCTTTTCTCTCCATGAGCATCCCTTCAGGAAAACAGCCATTTTCCAGTGATACCCCAACCCTGTATTTTCCATGGTTCACCAACAGCTCCAGCATTCCTACTACACTCTGTGCTGTGGGGTTGTGTCTCTGCTGTGGCAGGTACATGAGAGACTGGTGGGACTGGGAAAAGGGCTGGTGATGGTCTGAAACAGCTCAGCACTGTAGGCTCCAGCTGCCCATGGTGACACATCAGTTCCCAGGTGCTAATAAAGCTAGCAGGAAAAAGAGGAGGAAAAACAAAATGGAGAGGCGAGAAGGGTGTGAATCCAGCTGGAACTCACTCAGGCTCTAAAGTCTGCAGGATTTGTTGGCCAAATCGTCCTACACAGGGTAGATATGTCTGCTTTTTCTTCTCAGGGAAAAACATGTCTGGGGAGAGATATTGACTCTGGAGGGGCTTTAAGGCAGAGCCAGGAGCCTGGCTCCTTCTCCTGGCCAGCACATTTTGGGAGCTTTAACAGACAGTATGGTGAAAATACCATTTTATTTCCTTTCTAAAAAGGCAAAAAGTGTTGTATCCAAAGATTCTGGAGTTTGGAAGCTCTTTTGCAGCTGTGTTTACAGGCAGCTATTTCTGTAGAACAGAGGCAGCTATGGATGTCAATTTGCTTTTGAGATGACTTTCCTTCCATGCAAAGGGGGATACCTGGAGAGTGGCCGTGCCAGGAGGTGGTCATGGAATGGCACCAGCCCCCCCAGAACACACTGCTCTACTTGCCCCCTCCAAGTAGTAACAGCCAAGTCTTTACCAGCTGTGGAGGAAGAGCTGTCTTCCCAGCAGGATCGGTGTGCTGTGAACACAGCAGCTCTCCGGGATGCTGGGAGATCTTCTAGTCCTTGGGCAAATCCCATAACATAAGAGAAGTTCCTCCTTCTGGGGAGTTTGCCATTTTTGGGCAGTGGAGGAGTACTTGGCCTTTGTTTTAGGTCATTCTTATTTCTCTCTTCAGTTTTCCTGGTGGGGAATCAGTTAATATAGCAGGCTGAAGGCTGCTGAGGAAAACTGACTCAGAAAAAAACAGCCAGAACCCCTAAATCTTTGTACCTGGGATCAGATGGAAATATTTCCCACTCAGAACTTCTTTAGAGGCTGGCAGGGCTTGGTTGGGCTCTTTCCCCTCAAAAAGAAATCTCAGTATTTCCTATTTGCCCCCATTTTCCACAGACAGTGTGAGGTATGTATGAGCTCACCTCCTCCCAGGTATTTCCCCTACCCTAATGCAGAACAAAGAGAGCAGAAAGGGACACTAAGCAGCACATGAGTCACCTTCCCTTGCCCCACTGATGCCTGCTGGTACTGCAGGAGGTGGCTGTACCCTCCGGGGAGCAAGTGAGTAAGTAAGAAAGTATTCCAGTTGCAGGCTGCTTTTAATGCAGACCTGTGTGGCAGCTCCCAGCTTTCCTTCTGAGAACACACCTCGGAGGAGGGAGATTCTGGATACACTGCAATCCTTGTGTGTCCCAAACCTGCTCTGCACAACCCCATTGTTCAGTAACTCAGAGTCTGACTCCAAAGGGAAAATGTACTCAAGACCCTTCTACTAGCTTTTGCCCACTGTACTGGAGTTCTGCTCCAGTGAACAACACCCAGTCCAGATAGCCCACCTTCAGATTTGTATTTAAAATCCAAAATTGCTTCTCTGCATAGAAACAGAACCATGGCACAGACTCTCAGCTACTCTCCAGGTGCCTGAATACACTACCACGAGAGCTGTTCAGTAAAAGAAGCTTTTCATGTTTAAGGGTTTATTTGTGATTGCATTAAAGCATTCTCTTTCTCCTAAACCTGCAGCTGCTCAGAATTTGCAGCAGACGGGACACAAGTAAAGTCTGGGAAGGTTTCCTAGAGCAGCAGCCGAGGCTGGGTGACTGGGGCAGCAATACTTACGGGCACAGCAAAGGTGCTGGGAGCATCTCCCTGGGACGTGCAGTGCGGCAGGAATGTTGGAAGGTGCCAGCAGGTTGGAATGAGCCCTCGGCAGCCAGTGGCAGGGCAGGACAAGTCAGGACAATCTGGCAGCTGCTGGAATCTGTTCTGAGGCGCTTTTTATCTCTCTGAGATGGTACAAACCACCTTGGCTGCTGCCAAGCTCAGACGGTGGCCGTGAGGAGAGATCTGCAGGTTAGATGTGAAATGGTGAACACAGTGGTTGTGTGGCAACCCTTGGGGGTGATGGCTTGGTGTGACCGTGGGGTCAGGTGGACACCTCTCCCCACACGGGCAGGGTCACAGGCTGCCTTGGGGGTCCCTCACAGCCACCCTGTCACCCTCAGGACTGTCTTCCCTCATGAGGGGCTGCAGTGTGGCCCCTATCAGCTGCCCCAGAAGCGGGGAATTTGGGCTGGGGGTGAGGTTTCTTAGGTAAGCCCCTTCCTCGGGCCCGCGGTAGGGTGGGTACTGCAGGACCCCTCACAGCCAACAGGCTCCCAGGGGTCCCGGGCTTATACGTTGCATTCAGAGCTGCTCTCCCTTACGATGCCTCAGGGGAGGCTGCGGTGCTGGCCCTTCCAGCCCCTCCAGAAGCCAAGAATTGGGGCTGGAGGTGAGTTTTCGGGCAGGGGAAGCCCTCAGTGGGGTGGGTGCTGAGGGATTCCAGGGTCCCCTGAGAACCTCGGGCCAATCCCTCAGCGCCAAGCGCTGCCGAAGTCTCCCCGAGCCGAATCGAATGTCCCCGAAGCTGCATCCACGGCGATCCCGAGGGCCGCCGAAGATTGCAGAGAAGCTCCGAAGAACTACGAGCGGGGCGGGAATCCCTCTTCCGAGCCCCTCCGAAGCTTCCCGAACTGCGTCACGCCCTCGTCTTCCGGAAACAGCCGAAATTTACCGAGCGCGGGGGTCACGGGAGGTGCTGGGCTGGGCGGGGAGGGAGGGGGAGCAGGGCAGGGCGCTTGCGCCCGCGAAACCATCTCCGGAAGAACCCGAGGTTTGCCGAGCGGTCCTGGCTGACGAGAGACTCCGGAAAGAGCCGAAGGTTGCCGATCAGTGTTGGGCCGAACGACTCCGGAAAGAGCCGAAGGTCGCCGATCGGCTCTGGGCCGAGCGGCTCCGGAGCGGCCCGAAGGCGCCCGAGCGCCCGCCCGGCCGGACAGCTGGAGGCGGCCGCAGCGCCATGTTTGATGCTCCGCTACTCCAGTGAGGAAAATCCGCCGGCATCGCCCCCGAGCCGCCGCCGCGAACGGCTCCGCTACCCCCGGCGAGGGCGACCGCG